>NW_002476259.1:0-19532 GCF_000189635.1 Tetrahymena thermophila SB210
TCTCTCTTATATTTTCTGCAGTTAGCTAAATAAAATATTCAATTAAAAAGTTATCAAAATCAAACTAATTTGAGTCTTTTAGTTTTTTAAGTGCGTACAGGTTGCCTTTTTTTTTATTTATAGCTAAGTAGGTCTCCTTAAAAGCTCCTTGACCTATGATATTCTTTGAAACTTTCAATAATATTTTTTCTTTTGAAACTTATTCAATAATATTTGGGTTGTTTTAATCCAATTAAAACTTATAAGATATAAAGCAAGCTTCATCATTATATTCTATATCATCCGTATTTAATAAGTCATTTTCTTAGAGGCATTAAAATATTTAAGAGTCTTTAGAGCCCAAATACTCTTATTATAGAATTATTTTTTATTGATAATCTTTGATTTATTATTTAATTTGTATGCCTTTTTATACTTAATTAGTTTTTTCTAATTGTTTGACATATTAAAAAAATTCACCAAACGCAGAATCTGATTAAGAATGATAATAGTTTTTTAAAATGTGCTTAGAAAAATTTGTATCTTCGAATATTTCTTAAATCAGTTTTTTATCATTCTTGAATACTAATTTTTATAATACTTAAATCATCTAATTAGTTGAGTCATTTATTTTGTAAAAATACATGTCTACATTAAGGTCACATATTTATTTAAGTAACTTTTTTAATTCTTCTCCATCATCTTCTGGAAAATGGTCATTAGCATTATCGTCATGAAATTCCTAACCATGGCAGGGAGCGTCTGCAATCCACACCAAAAGGTTTAATGAACTTTACTTCCATTGAAGTTTGATAACCTCTTATAAGCCAATTTAAACATCTTCACATTAATCATCTCCTCCTTTGTAATTTAATTGCTTAATAAATTGTTAAAACTGATCCAGATTATCTGTAAAATCTATTTTTTCTACGCTTTTATCATCAGTTCTATCTCGATAGGCAACCATACTTACATATATCTTCAAATCAGTTTACTAAACCTATTTTATACTTTTACAAATCTTTTCTATTTCTTGCCTAACTTTGTCAACATATCGTTACATTGACCCTGTAGCATCAACAAGGAAGCAAATTTAAATAGATTCTTTTGCATTAATAGAAAAAGCTGGCATTTCTAATTAGAGCTTGACTACCTCCTTTAAGTTAAACAGAAAATTCTTATTTTTAAAAAGAAAAATACTTGGTAATTATTTGATTGCTAATTGCATATTTGCTTCTAAATTGTTAATTATGTTATTCTTAATTCAATAATAAATCTTACTATTATTTAAATTTTGATATCTGTTTTCTTTCCTTTATTTTATAATGAAGAAATTTAGTATTAAACAATTCAATAAAAGGGTTTTATTTTAAATAGTTATTTGTTTATCTTAATTAATTGAATGAATAATACTTGAGTTATTAATTAATATTCTAATTTCAAAGTACTTACATGAAGTAGCATTTAAATCCTGTCTAATCTGTTTTTTGAGAAATTCAAATTAGAATAGAATCAACAAACATTCTTCAAAAATATCTTAAATTCTCTTCTAAAAAATTAAAAGTTTGATATTAAATCAATCTTTGTTAGAAGATACTATAAATGCAATATGTTTATTTCTACTCGCAAGTATTGTAAACAAATAATCTTGAACTAAAAATTTATTTATTTAATAGATTATTTAATCAGAGAGAAATTTTTTTGTGATATTATTTATATTTTGTAGACAAAGCCATTCAAAATAAAAACATATTTTTCTCTTAAAAATATTTTAAAATTAAATACATTTAATTATTATTTCAATTCAAAAAGTAAAATTATAATTGAAATTGAATTATTTAGTTTGTTAATTACTTAATTAACTCAATTTAAGAAGACAATATTAAGAAGTGCTCTTTAGATGAATAAATCACATTAAAAATAAAAAATCAGCATTGATAAAGATCAAGAAAATATTTTTTTAACAATTTATTAGAATGTAATTATCAAAAATACATTTTCTATGATTTAAATTTATATGTTTACAAAATTTATCTTTAAAAAAAGGTTCAAAATTTATAATTGATCATAAAATGTAATAATAAATTATTTACTTTCATAAAATGGAAAAAGATTGATTGATTCTTTAATGAATAATTATTTTACTTAAATTTATTTTTCATACTTATAATATATTATACACTTGGGTAACATAAATTTGTCACTTTTAAATTTATATTTTTATATTTATCAACTGTCTTAAATTTAAAATTTATGATGAAAAAAATTCGAAAAAATATTTAAAATTTTAATTTTATAAAATGTAAAAAGACGGTATATAAAACTCGCTTTTTGTAAATTTGTATGGCAACTTACTCTATATGTTTTAAATACAAATATAAATATTAAATAATGAATGTTAAATTAACATTTCTCTGATATCTCTTGATAAAACCAAATTTAAAAATTAATGTTTGATAATTAATTAATCATTATATTTTATTTGTTCTTTTTGTACATTTTTAATTAATTAAATTCCATAAATTGCTATTCAATATTTTTGAAAAAAAAATAAATGATACAATAGATTAAAAAATATAAAAATTTAGAAGAAGTAATTATTAATTTTTTTATTAACATCCTTCAAATTTATATAAATTAATAAAAAAAGGTTTTAAACTCTTCGCTTTTATCTCATTAGGTTCTCCATATTGATCTGAAGTATATTAAATATTATTTTTATTTTTATTAATACTTTTTATATATTTATTTGACTTTCAATTTATTTAAATAAATAATTTTTCTATTAGAAATTACCATCATTATTCATTGATTTTATTAAAACAAAAATTTTTTAGTTATTCTATAATTGGTGATGAAGGTGCATCAGGCTTAGGTTCTGCTTTAGCAAATTGCATTAATCTCTCAAATTTGACACTTGACCTTAGGTAATAATAGTTTACTTGTTATGGATTGTGATATTTTTAATTATAAAAACTAATTAAAAACAATAAAGCTCTTTTTTCTTTTTCATTTTATTATGCTTGCTTTTTTTTTTGTTCTTTCTTTGTTAATTGAACTCATCATTTTATTTTCAACTTTTGCTTTTATTATTAATTAATCTTATTATTTCATATTTTTTCTTCATTTTTCCTTCTAATTAACTATTTAATTATTTATTTTTTCTTCAATATTTAAAAAGTGGCAATGAAATTGGTGATGAAGGAACATCAGGCTTAGTTTCTGGTTTAGCAAATTGCATTAATCTATCAAATTTGACACTTTTACTTGAGTAAAAACAGTTTATTTGTTTTGAATTGTGATATTTTTAATTATAAAAACTAATTAAAAACAATAACTCTTTTTCTTTTTCTTTTCAACTTTTGTTTTTATTATTAATTAATTAATCTTATTATTTCATATTTTTTCTTCATTTTTCCTTCTTAATTAACTATTTAATTATTTATTTTTTCTTCAATATTTAAAAAGTGACAATAAAATTGGTGCATACATACATACATACATACATACATACATACTCGCACATGGTTACATGCACTCGGGATAGGGGCCCTATATATAATTACTTATACATTATTATTATACGTATACCAATTTATTTATATATAATTGTGGGTAATATACTAGAAGGGAAGGGTCACCTACACCCTAATGGCATTTCTACTAATCTTCCATGATTTGACTACGCATTATGCTCGCTTTCCATTTGTATTCCAGATCTTCTGTTCAGAATGGGGCCTCCTCTTTACCACCTATCAGATTTGGCCCTTCCCTCCTACCAAGGAGACCGCTGGTAACATTCACATTTTTACATGGAATTTTTCGAAATAAAGGGGGCGGTATAGGATTCGAACCCCCGATATCACTGCTAAGACCCTCCGACTCGCCCACTCGAGCCGCTTAGCCCTTCTTTTAAAATTGGTGCAAAAGGTGCATCATGCTTAGGTTCTGGTTTAGCAAATTGCATTAATCTATCAAATTTGACACTTTAACTTGAGTAAAAACAGTTTATTTGTTTTGAATTGCGATATTTTTAATTATTAAAACTAGTTAAAAACAATAAAGCTCTTTTTTCTTTTTCTTTTTATTAAACTTGCTTTTTTTTCTTCTTTCTTTGTTAATTTAACATATTATTTTAGTTTCAAATTTTGCTTTTCTTATTAATTATCTTATTATTTTATCATATTTTTTCTTCATTTTTTCCTTTTAATTAATGCTTTAATTTTATATTATTTCTTAAATATTTAAAAAGGGACAATTAAAGTGGTGATGAAGGAACATCAGGCTTAGTTTCTGGTTTAGCAAATTGCATTAATCTCTAAAATTTGACACTTAATCTTTGGTAAAACAGTTTATTTGTTTTGGATTGTGATATTTTTAATTATAAAAACTAATTAAAAAAAATAAAGATCTTTTTTCTTTTTCTTTTATTATGCTTGCTTTTTTTTTGTTCTTTCTTTGTTTATTTAACTCATCATTTTATTTTAAACTTTTACTTTTATTATTAATTAACCTTATTATCTTCAATATTTAAACAGTGGCAATATAATTGGTGCAAAGGGTGCATCAGGCTTAGGTTCCTTTTTAGCAAATTGCATTTATCTCTCAAATTTGACACTTTAACTTTAGTAAAAACAGTTTATTTGTTTTTGATTGTGATATTTTAAAAATAAAAACTAATTTAAAACAATAAACTCTTTTTTTTTATTCTGCTCTCTTTTTTTTGTTCTTTCATTGTTAATTTAACTCATAATCATATTTTTCAATTTTAGCTTTTATTATTAATTAATCAATCTTATTATTTCATATTTTTTCTTCATTTTTTCCTTCTAATTTATCTTTAATTATATAGTAGAAATTAAATTTGTGCAATGAGTGGATTAAGCTTAGGTTTTGGTTTAGCAAATTGCATTAATCTCTCAAATTTGACACTTAATCTTTGGTAAAAACAGTTAATTTGTTTTGGATTGTGATATTTTTAAATATAAAAACTTATTTAAAACAATAAAGCTCCTTTTTCTTTTTATTTTACTTGCTTTTTTTCTTCTTTCTTTGTTAATTTAACTCACTCATCATTTTATTTTAAACTTTTGCTTTTATTATTAATTAATTAATCTTATTATTTCATATTTTTTCTCCATTTTTTCTTTTTATTTAACTTTTTAATTATATATTATTTCTTCAATATTTAAAAAGGTACAATTAAATTGGTGGTTAAGGAGCATCAGGCTTAGGTTCTGCTTTAGCAAATTGCATTAATCTCTCAAATTTGGCACTTGACCTTAGGTAAAAAGAGTTTATTTGTTTTGGATTGTGATATTTTTAATTGTAAAAATTAATTAAAAACAACAAAGCTCTTTTTTCTTTTTCTTTTTATTATATTTGCTTTTTTTGTTGTTGTTTCTTTGTTAATTTAACTCATAATTTTATTTTCAGCTTTTGCTTTTATTATTAATTAATTAATTAATCTTATTATTTCATATTTTTTCTTCATTTTTTACTTTTAATTAACTCTTAAATTTTATATTATTTCTTCAATATTTAAAAAGGGACAATTAAATTGGTGATGAAGGAACATCAGGCTTAGGCTCTGGTTTAGCAAATTGCATTAATCTCTCAAATTTGACACTTCTTCTGAAGTAAAAACATTTTATTTGTTTTGGATTGTGATATTTTTAATTATAAAAACTAATTAAAAACAATAAAGCCCTATTTTCTTTTTCTTTTTATTGTGTTTTCTTTTTTTCTTTTTTCTTTGTTAAATTAACTCATCTTTTTATTTTCAGCTTTTTTTTATTATTAATTAATCTTATTATTTCATATTTTTTCATCATTTTTCCATCTAATTAACTCTTTAATTATATAGTAACAATTAAATTAGTGAAATGGGTGCATCAGGCTTAAGCTCTGCTTTAGCAAATTGCAACAATCTTACAAATTTGGCACTTTACCTTTTGTAAAAACAGTTTATTTGTTTTGGATTGTGAAATTTTTAATAAAAAAAATAATTAAAAACAATAAATATCTTTTTTCTTTTTATTGAGCTTGCTTATTTTTTTTTGTTATTTCTTTTTTAATTTAACTCATTATTTTATTTTCAACTTTTATTTTTATTACTAATTAATCTTATTTTTTCATATTTTTTCTTCATTTTTTCCCTTCTAATTAACTATTTAATGATATATTTTTTCTTCTATATTTAAAAAGTTTGAATGAAATTGGTAACAAAGGTGCATTAAGCTTAGGTTCTGCTCTAGCAAATTGCATTAATCTCTCAAATTTGACACTTGATTTTCGGTAAAAACAGTTTATTTATTTTGGGTTGTGATATTTTTAATTATTAAAACTAATTTTATACAATAAAGCTCTTTTTTCTTTTTCTTTTTATTGTACTTACTTTTTTTTATTCTTACTTTGTTAATTTAACTCATCATTTAATTTTCAAATTTTGCTTTTATTATTAATTAATCTTATTATTTTATATTATTCTTTCATTTTTTCCTTCTAATTAGCTATTTAATTATATATTTTTTCTTCATATTTAAAAAGTCACAATCAAATTAGTGAAAAAGGTTCATTAGAATTATGTTCTACTTTAGCAAATTGCATTAATCTCTCAAGTTTGAGACTTGATCTTCAGTAAAAACAGTTTATTTGTTTTGGATTGAGATATTTTTTACTATTAAAATAAATATAAAACAAAAAGAATTTATTTGTTAGTTTTTTATTTGATTTTTTATTATTATCTTTTTTATTTGACTAATATTATTTTTTTATTAATTTAAAAAATAATTTTTAATTTAATTCAAATTTACACAAATTTATTATAAAAGTTTTTACTAGATGGATAAATCATAAAGATTAATAAACAAGTGTCTTAAATCAAAAAGATTAGTTGTCTTTAAAAAAGATACGCGATGATAAATAAGTGGAAAAAAAGGATGAATAAATATTAAATATTTAAATAATTGAATATTAAATGTTTTATTTTTTAATATTTTGAAAAAATGTTTTTTACCTAAAATATATTTTAAAAAAGTTGTATTAAAAACGTGTTATTTTGAAAAATATTTAATCTTGCCACCTAATATTGATATATATAATAGTTAGTCTTTAAAAATATTTGATAAGAATTAAAATTAATTAATTAATTAAAAAATATCTTAGACTTTAAGTTATATAAAAAAATGTTCTCGTAAAAAAAAACAATAATAAAATATAATAATTGTTAAGGAGATATATAATAAGTAATTGATTTTAAACTTAATAGTTGCTAATATTGAAATATTTTATTATAAAAGTTTGTAAACTCTTCTCTAAAATCTCATACCTATGTTTAATTTGATCAAAAGTAAAATATTTATTAGATTTATTTATTAATTAATTAATGCATTAATTTTATTAATTTAAATTCAAAACTAAAAAATATTTAATAAATAATTTTACTAATAGAAATGATTTTGTTAAAATATTATTTTTGTTTCAATTATACATTATTTATTTATCCTCTGTTTATTTTCCTATAAATTTTAATCTAATTAAATATTTTTTTATTCATGTAATAAGTTGGGTTAACATTAGCTTAAAGGAAGCATTAGAATTAAGTTCTGCTATTGCAAAATGCACTGAACTCCAATCCTTGTTAATTAATTTAAAGTTAACTAATTTTTTTTTAATATAAATTTTTTTGTTTTTTGTATTTGCTAGTGTATTAATTTCATTTATTTTTAAGAATGATTTTCTTCAAAAGTATAATTTTTATCATCTTTTTTTTGATCCTTTCACTTTCTTTTAAAAATATTTATTCAAATTAATTAAAAAGTTAACTTGATAATTTTGATTAGTTTGCTGTAAATTTAGGTTGTTCATTAGTAAACTGCATCAATCTTAAAACTTTGGAAATGTATCTCTTGTAAGTTAATTTATTATTTTAAATTTTATTTGAACAGAAACAAACGCCTTTTAAATTAATTATTTTAATAAATTATTTAAAAAATATTTATTTAATTGAATTTAAAAGAATATTTTTTAATTACTTATTTTTTTTGATATTTTCTAAAAAAAATATAAAATGATAATGAATAGCTCAAACAAAATGACAGATTAAGAAGTCACTGCTCTTACCTCTGTTTTAGCAAATTGCCTTAATCTTTCAAATTTGACTCTTTTCTTGAGGTAACAATAATAATTTACTTTACCTTTTTTTATTTTTATT
Source organism: Tetrahymena thermophila SB210 (assembly GCF_000189635.1). NCBI lineage: Eukaryota > Ciliophora > Oligohymenophorea > Hymenostomatida > Tetrahymenidae > Tetrahymena > Tetrahymena thermophila. The sequence continues at coordinate 8,195 of NW_002476259.1, forward strand.
TTAACAATAAATCCTAATTAAAAACAAATAAATTTTAATTTTAATATTTTTGAATGAACATATTTTAAATATTCCAAATAAATTATTTAAAATAAATAATGAGAATAAGTTTCTTATTTTGTTAAAATAAATTTTATACTTTAATATAGAAATAATTAAATTGGCGATTAGGGTGCTAAGTAATTAGGCAATGCTTTAGCAGAGTGTTCTAATCTCTCTACTTTGTAACTCTTATTAAAGTAAAAATAATCAAATAATTAATTTAATATTTCTTAAAAGTTAATTTTAATCAATTTAATTTTATTGTTTTACTTTTTTGAATAATTTTTAATTTATTTATTTCTTTAATGATGCTTAACTAAGTAATTAATATTTAGGATCTAAAAATTAATATTTTTCCTTATTAATAATAAAAAACTTTCAATTAATTAAAAGTGAAAATCAAATAACTGAATAGGGTGCAACAGATATAAGCTATGCTTTAGGAAGATGTGATAAATTGTAAAACTTGACATTTTAAATGAAGTAAATATTGATCATTATTATTTATTAATAATTTTTATTTTTAGATTTATAGATTACTGTAAGTTCTCATTCATTCATTAATTAATTCACCCCCTATTATATAAACCCCAAAAATTAAAGATTTTTGATTTGTAGATTATCAGATTCTATTGGTTTTTAATATCTGCAATCATTGCTATGTATATTTATATATTTCAGAGTCAATATTTTTAGCATAAATTGAAGAAATTTAATTTGTAAAATTTTTAATAGAAAAGATAATGTGATAAAATAAAATTAAGAAATTTTCTTTTCCCTTTGCCTTTATTAATTTACTTACTTACTTGTTTTTGCTTTTAATTTACTTATTATTCTAGTTCAATTTTAAGTAATAAATTTATTTAACTTATTTAAAGGTAAAAAGAAATTGGGGATTTAGGTATATCAAATTTGGCCTCAGGATTTAAAAATTGCATTAGTCTTTCGAATTTGTAACTTTAACTTAAGTAAAAATAATTTTTTAAGACATGAATATGTTAATATCTTATTTAAATTTTAACAGATTAAAAAGAAAGAACTAAAACGATTTTTTAATTATTCATTTGTTTATTTTAACATTAATATTACTTTTAAATTAATTTTTTCATATTTATTCTTTAATTTATTTTGCTATTTAATGATACACACCACTCAATGCTTAACTAAAATTAATTATACGTAATTTTTAATTTTTAGTGGTTTAAGTGACAAAAGCGCGTAAATTCTAGGAGCTGAATTAGCAAAGTGTACTAATCTATTTCGTTTAAGTCTCTAGTTTTTAAAGTAATAAATATTTTTTACTTACTTATTTAATTAATTAATTTATTGTATTTATAAATTTATTATTTTTTGATTTAAACAATGTGAAGAATTTCTGTTGAAATTTTTTGATTTTAAGAATTTTTAGTAATTAAATTAAAATATTTAATTGATATTAAAAGAGAAGGTTAAATCGAAAAATATTGTGCTAAATATTTGGTTTCTGGTTTAGCAAATAGCCCTAGTCTCTCTACTCTCGTCATCATTTTTGAGTAAAAAAATACTTAATCAAGTTATTTCCTAATTTTTCTAAATTTTTTTTTAACTTTCAATAAAATGAAATATTTTATTGATTTATTTATTTATGTATAATTTTTCTATATGCTTAAAGCCTTTGCAATATTGAAGATGAAGTTGCTCAAAGCTTAGGTACAGGCTTAGAAAAATGCACAAATCTCTCAAGTTTGGAACTTTTACTAGAGTAAAAATAGATTATTTATTTGAATTATGAAATATAAAAATATCATAAATATTTTTATTTACTTTTTTAAATATAAAATGAATTTAAGATCTTTGATTTTTTTAAATTTGAGGTTTAAAAATTTTTTTATTGATATTTTAATAAATATTTTTTCTTGAAAAATTTACTTTTGAATGCCTTATATTTTTGGTTAACTTATTTTAAATTGCATCATCATACCTTCTAAATAAATTTTATTTCTTAATATGTTTATTAATTAAAAGATGGAATAGAATTGGACCAATAGGTGCATAATCTTTGAGTTCTGCCTTAGCAAAGTGCAGTAATCTCAGAAATTTAAGAATTAAGCTAAAGTAAAAAAAAATTTTTTTTTTCTATTTATATGCATTTCTATTTAATTAAAATTAATGATTTAGTCACTCAAAGATATGTTATGCCTGTGCTTTTTATTTGATTTTGAAATGCATTTATATTTCTATACTTTTTTTTTCAAATATTTCATTGATTAACTTAAGCCTAATTTAATTTAATTAATAATAGTAGCAATAAAATTACTAATAAGGGCGCATTAGCTTTGAGTAATTCTTTTATTAACTGCACGAATCTCTCCAAACTCGTGCTTTAACTTAGGTAAAAATAAAAATGGTTTGCCTGTTTATTTATTTTTAAGGAAATAGTTTAATTAGTTTAAAACAAAAATTACTTATTTTGCTCATCTAATTGAATGCTTTTTTATTCAATCATATTTTTTATATTTATTTACTCGTTTTTTAAATATTAAAACATAAATTTATATTTAAAAATATTTCAAGTTCCAATTAAATTGGTAATGAAGGTTCAAAAAGTCTGTGTACTAATTTAGCTAAATGCACTAATCTCTAAAGTTTGAATATCAACCTAAAGTAAAAAATTATTAATTTATTTAATTTTATTTTATTTTAATTTGTGAGCTTTCATTAAAAAAAATAAATATATTTTTTATGTTTGAATAAGTTTTAAATTTAAATATTTTTTTCTTTATTTCTTAATATTTTTAAGATTGAAATTAATTCTAAAAAGTTACAATAAAGTTGGAGAGTAGAGTTTATTAAGCTTAAGTTGCTCTTTAGCAAAGCTTGCTAATCTCAAAAACTTGGAAATTTAGCTTGAGTAAATATTCGTTTACTTATTTATTTATTTATTTATTTACTTATTTATTTATTTACTTTTATCAAATGAATTAAAAACAAAGCAAACAAATTTATTTTATAATTTATTTGTTTAGTTTGTTTGGTTTTAATATATATCTATTAAATAATAGGTATTTTAATTTATATTATTATATTCATTCAATTTTTCTTTATTTTTTAAATTTGATAACAAAATATTATTAAAATATTTATAGGGATAGTTTAATTAAGAACTAATAAGTTTTAAATACTATTGTTGATAAATGTACTAATCTCAACATTTTGAAACTTAAATTTAAGTAAAAATAAATTTATAATTTCTAAATTTAACTTTTTTTCAGTAAATTATGATTGTTTTTAAGTTATAATTTTTCTTTTTGCCTAACTTTAAAAGAGGAAACTTACTTGGAGTAACAGTTATTAAGGAATTTAAACTAAAAGTTCTTAAAATCTCTAAATTGGTTGAGAAATCTATCTAGATTTTATGAGTATTTCTTGCAAAAATCAAAAATTATTTTCAAATTATAAATAAAAAAAATTTAAAATGATTTATTTTTGTGAATAAATATTTTATGTTAATTGTATTTTATTTAAATTTATTCTAAAATAACAATTTTATAATAAAATTTTTGACATATTTCAATAACTAACTTTACATATATATAGTAAAGAGTTTAACTAGGTTTAAGATATTGTTTATATAAGAGAATTTTTTAATTTTAAAAAAAATATTTCTAATTTGACACTCAACCTATGGTAAAATAGTTTGCTTACTAGCTTGCATTAACACTTTTATAGTTTATTTTTATTAAAAATAAGAAAAAAATATTTTTTTTAACTAAGAATTAATATTTTTTATAGATTTTTAAATTTTCATTTTTCAACTCATGTCTTTTTCATTCAAATAATTAAAAATTAACTAAGACATTAAATTTGAAAATTAAAAGCTCCAATTAAATTGGTGAATAAGGCCACATTGACTTTAACTTAGGTCTAGAAAAATGCGTTAATATCTAGAATTTAAATCTCTGGCTCTCGTAAAAATAATTTATTATCATTTATTAAAATGATTTGAAATATAAATTAATAAAAAATATCCTAGAATCAAAACAATTTATTTTGATTTTTTGATATCTTTTTAATTTATTCACTTTTGAATTTAAAATTTTTTTTTTTTTCAATTTAAGTTAACTCTTTGTATTAAAAAAATTATTGTTTAAATTAACTTGTTTTTAAAAATATATTTAGATATAATTAAATTGGCAATTTAGGTGTATCTAGTTTAGGCTCTGCTCTTGTTAAATTGATGAATCTTTCAACTTTGTAAATAAATCTTAGGTAAAAACTTATTTTAATCAAAAGATGATAATGATAAATAAAGTTTTATGTATTTATTACATTTCTTGATATCTCTTTTTTATGCTTTCTATTGAAATTTTAAATTTTTTTTATCAAAATTTGATTTAAGATTTTTTTATTTTAAGATAGATTTTTAAATGAAAGGAAAATTGGTTTATTAATACATCAAAATTTTCAATTCAAACCTTTTTTACTTCAGATTTTGATTTATTTATTTATTTATTTTTGATATTAACAAAATTATAAAAAATATCCTATCTAAAAGCTTTAACTAAATTAGTGGAGAAGGTATATCTAGCTTAGGAATTGCTTTATCTAAGTGTGCTAAACTCTCAACATTGAGTCTTGGTCTCTAGTAAAAATATTTTATTTATTGTCTAAACTGTAGTAATATAATATATTCTAATGAGTTAAAAGCTATCAAAAAATAAATTTTATATTATCTCTATCTATGATTTATTTTCTCCTGATATATTTTTATCTTATTTTTTAACTAATTAAATATTTAAAAGTTGTAATAAAATGGTTTAACATGGTGTATCTGATTTAAGTTCTTCTTTAGCTAAATATCCTTCTCTTTCATATTTAGATTTGAGCCTTTCGTATAAATGTTTTTTTATTGATTTTAACTCTATTAATTGAATAATTTTTAAATAAAAAATTCAAGTTTTATTTTAAAATAATTATGTTTTCAATTTTCATTTATTAAAAGTTAAAATAAATTTTTTCACAGAAAATATTTGAATAAATTTATAAATAATAAAAAGAAATAATTCTTTAGGTGAGCATGGTGTATCAGATTTGGGCTAAAATTTAGCAAAGTGTGCAAAACTATTAAGTTTAATACTTTCTCTTTAGTAAAAATAGTTTTTTATTTAGCATTATTTAGGTTAGCCAATTTTTAAAAAAATAGAAATTATTCATAATTAATTTCTCTCTTTTTAAAAGACAATATAATTATTTTCTTGATTAACCTTTTTTATTCTATCAGCTTTATTTTGTAATTTTTAATTTTAACTAATTTTATTTAAGAAACAATCAAATTGGAAATTAGGGAGCTTTAAATTTATTTTAAGGCTTAAAAAAATCAAATACCATTTTGAATTTTGAACTCTATTTTTGGTAAAATTATTCAAGTTTTTAGTAGCAACTCCTTTTTAGAGAATAAAATTATTCATTTATTTATTTTTTGTAATTATTTGATTTGTAAGTAAATTTATTTGTTTATTTATTTATTTTTCTAATGTTAAGTATGTATGTATTTTTATTAAATTTAATTAATTTATTATTTCATAAATTAAAATAATTTAAAAGGGGCAATCTATTATAAATGCCATAATTACTAAAATTAAGATAGACCGCTATTAAAATGACCAGATTAGTTAAGAAAAAATTGTTTCTATAATGAATTGAATAATTATTTAGACTTAATTCATAGAAAGCTAGCTAGTTTGCTTCTTTAAAAAATTTGAAAAGCAAATTAGTTTGTTTATTATGTAAAAATAACGTTTTTAAGATTTAAATAATGTATTCTACTTTACATAACAAACAGTAAGTAAGTATTGCTTCTTGAATTTATCTTCAAAAATAAATAAATACATATATACTATTTTATTATTTTCATAATAAAGCAAACAAACCCTTTAGCATTTTGTGATATTAAAAAATAATTTTAGCTAATTTAAATAGATTTATTTTAACAATTTATTAATTATCATTCATTTTTTTATTTAAAATAGAAAGCAATTTAAAGATATTTGATTTATCAATTTTTTATTAAAAATTTTATTTTTATTATTATTAAATTATTGTGGTTATTTTATTTTCAATTTATAAACCTAAAATAAAAGCAAATAAATCATCATTATTAAAAAAATGATATTTCAAATAATTTGATATTTTTTTATTATTTACAAGCTATTTATTAAAATACAAAAATATGATATTTATAAATATAAAAAATAATAAAATCTATCAATCAATCTATCTATCTTCTATCTGTATTTTAGGTTAAAAAACTTTTTCAAAATATTAAAAAATAAAACATCTAATATTCAATTATTCAAATTTTTAATATTTATTCATCATTTTTAGCCACTTTTTTATCATTAGAATCTATTTTTAAAGACAACTAATCTTTTTTATTTAAGACATTTGTTCTTATATTACTATGTTTCTGATTCAAAAATGTAGTTATTACTTTTATAATAGATTTATGTAAATTTAAAATAAATATTCAATAAAATAAACTTTTAAATTAAAAAAATTATTACTTAAATTAATAAATAAAATAGCATTAGTGGAATAAAAAAGATAAAAAAATAAATCAAATAAAAGCTATCAAATAAATACAAGGAGCTTTTTTGTTTAATATTCATTTTTATAGTTAAAAATTTCACAATCCAAAATAAATAAACTGTTTTTACTACAGATCAAGTGTCAAATTTTAGAGATTAATGAAATTTGCCAAAGCAGAAACTATGCATGATGCTTCAAAAATTTCATTACTACTTTTTAAATATTGTAGAAAAAATATATAATTAATTAGTTAATTAGAAAAAAAAATGAAGAAAAAATATGAAATAATAAAATTAATTATTAATAATAAAAGCAAAAGTTGAAAATAAAATGATGATTTCAATTAACAAAGAAAGAAGAAATAAAAGCAAGAAAGCACAATAAAAAGAAGAAGAAAAAAGAGCTTTATTGTTTTAAATTAGTTTTTATAATTAAAAATATCACAATCCATTATAAATCAATTATTTTTACTAAAGATTAAGTACCAAATTTGAGAGATTAATGCAATTTGATATACCAGAACCTAAGCCTGATGCACCAATTGTACGAATATAATTGTAACTTTTTAAATATTGAAGAAAAAATATATCATTAAATAGTTAATTAGAAGGAAAAAATGAAGAAAAAATATTAAATAATAAGATTTATTAATTAATAATTAAAAGCAAAATTTGAAAATAAAATAATGAGTTAAATTAACAAATATATAAGAAAAAAAATAATGAAGTTCAATAAAAAGAAATAGAAAAAAGAGCTTTTATTGTTTTAAATTAGCTTTTATAATTAAAAATATCACAATCCAAAACAAATAAACTGCTTTTACCTAAGATAAAGTGTCAAATTTGAGAGATTAATGCAATTTACTAAACCAGAACTTAAGCCTGATGCACCTTCATCACCAATTTCATTGCTACTTTTTAAATATTGAACAAATAATATATAATTAAATAGTTAATTAGAAGGAAAAAATGAAGAAATAATATGAAATAATAAGATTAATTAATTAATATTAAAAGCATAAGTTGAAAATTAAATGATGAGTTAAACAAACAAATAAAGAAGAAGAAAAAAAGCACAATAAAAAGAAAAAGAAAAAAGAGCTTTATTGTTTTTAATTAGTTTTTATAATTAAAAATATCACAATCCAAAATAAATAAATTGCTTTACCTAAGATCAAGTGTCAAATTTGAGAGATTAATGCAATTTGCTAAACCAGAACCTAATCCTGATGCACCCTTTCCGCCAATTTAATTTTCACTTTTTAAATATTGAAGAATAAATAAATAATTAAATAGTAAATTAGAAGAAAAAAAATGAAATAATAAGATTAATTAATAATAAAAGCAAAAGTTGAAAATAAAAATGATGAGTTAAATTAACAAACAAAGAGGAAAAAAAAAAGCAAGCAAGTACAATAAAAATAAAAAGAAAAAAGAGCTTTATTGTTTTTAATTAGTTTTTATAATTAAAAATATCACAAATAAAAAAACAAAAAAATGTTTTTACTTAAAATAAAGTGTCAAGTTTGAGAGATTAATGCAATTTGCTAAAGCAGTACCTAAGCTTGATGCACCTTAGTTACCAATTTAATTGCACCTTTTTAAATATAGAAGAAAAAATATACAATTAAAAAGTTAATTACTAGGAAAAAATGAAGAAAAAATATGAAATAATAAATAAGATTAATTAATAATAAAAGCAAAATTTGAAAATAAAATGATGAGTTAAATTAACAAATATATAAGAAAAAAAATAATGAAGTTCAATAAAAAGAAATAGAAAAAAGAGCTTTTATTGTTTTAAATTAGCTTTTATAATTAAAAATATCACAATCCAAAACAAATAAACTGCTTTTACCTAAGATAAAGTGTCAAATTTGAGAGATTAATGCAATTTACTAAACCAGAACTTAAGCCTGATGCACCTTCATCACCAATTTCATTGCTACTTTTTAAATATTGAACAAATAATATATAATTAAATAGTTAATTAGAAGGAAAAAATGAAGAAAAAATATGAAATAATAAGATTAATTAATTAATATTAAAAGCAAAAGTTGAAAATTAAATGATGAGTTAAACAAACAAATAAAGAAGAAGAAAAAAAGCACAATAAAAAGAAAAAGAAAAAATATCTCTATTGTTTTAAATTAGTTTTTATAATTAAAAATGTCGCAATCTAAAACAAATGAACTGCTTTACTCAAGATTAAGTGTCAAATTTGAGAGATTAATGCAATTTGCTAAGGCAGAACCTAAGCCTAATGCTCCCATTGAACCAATTTAACTTTCACTTTTTAAATATTGAAGAAAAAAATAAAATAAAATAGTTAATTAGAAGGAATAAATGAAAAAAAAAAATGAAATAATAAGATTAATTAATTAATAATAAATGAAAAATTTGAAAATAAAATTATCAGTTAAATTAACAAAGAAAGAAGAAGAAAAAGGCAAGCAAGCAAAAGAAAAAAGAGATTTATTGTTTTAAATTAGATTTTATAATTAAAAATATCACAATCCAAAATAAATAAACTGCTTCTACCAAAGATTAAGAGTCAAATTTGAGAGTTTAATGCAATTTGCTAAAGAACCTAGGCCTGATGCACCCATTGCACCAATTTCATTGCTACTTTTTAAATATTGATGAAAAATTATATAATTAAATAGTTAATTAGAAGGAAAAATAAAGAAAATATATGAAATAATAAGATTAATTAATTAATAATAAAAGTAAAAATTGAAAATAAAATTATCAGTTAGATTAACAAAGAAAGAATAAAAATAAGCAAGCAAACAAACAAAATAAAAATAAAAAGAAAAAAAGAGCTTTATTGTTTTAAATTAGCTTTTATAATAAAAAATTTCACAATCCAAAAACAAAAAATGTATTTACCTAAGGTCAAGTGTCAAATTTGAGAGATTAATACAACTTGCTAAACCAGAACCTAAGCCTGATGCAACCAATTCACAAATTTAATTGCTAATTTTTAAATATAGAAGAAAAAATATATTATTAAATAGTTAATTTTAAGGAAAAATGAAAAAAAATATGAAATAATAAGATTAATTATTAATAATAAAAGCAAAAAGTTGAAAATAAAATGATCAGTTAAATTAACAAACAAAGAATAAAAAAAAGCAAGCACAATAAAAATAAAAAAATAAAAAAGAGCTTTATTGTTTTAAATTATCTTTTATAATTAAAAATGTCACAATCTAAAACAAATAAACTGATTCTACCGAAGATGAAGTGTCAAATTTGAGAGATTAAAGCATTTTGCTAAAGCAGAACCTAGGCCTGATGCGCCTATTGCACCAATTTCATTGCTACTTTTTAAATTTTGAAGTAAAAATAAATAATTAAATACCGTAATCTCTCTTTAAAACCATCCAACCGAATTCCGAGAGGGAGTTGACAAATTAAGTTATGGTTTTAAAAGGTGTGATTCGGAAATATCCGAAATCCGAGGAACGAGGTAACTAGAGATTACGGTAGTTTATTAGAAGGAAAAATGAAGAAAAAATATGAAATAAAAAGATTAATTAAAAGTAAAAAGTTGAAAATAAAATAATTTTTTAAATTAACAAAGAAAGAAGAACAAAAAAGTAAGTAAGCACTATAAAAAGTAAAAGAAAAAAGAGCTTTTATTGTTTTTAATTAGCTTTTATTATCAAAAATATCGTAATCCAAAAACAAAAAATTATTTTTACTTCAGACGAAGTGTCAAATTTGAGAGATTATTGCAATTTGCTAAAGCAGAACCTAAGCCTGATGCACCTTCGTCACCAATTTAATTGTCACTTTTTAAACATCGAAGAAAAAATATAAAATTAAATAGTAAATTAGAAGAAAAAATGAAGAAAAAATATGAAATAATAAGATTTATTAATTAATAATAAAAGCAAAACTTGAAAATAAAATTATGAGTTAAATTAAGAAATAAAGAAGAAAATAAGCAAGCAATCACAATAAAACGAAAAAGAAAAAATAATTGTATTGTTTTAAATAAGTTTTTATAATTAAAAATATCACAATCCAAAACAAATAAATTGTTTTTACCCAAGATCAAGTACCAAATTTGAGAGATTAATGCAATTTTATAAACCAGAACCTAAGCCTGATGCACCTTCATCACCAATTTAATTTGAACTTTTTAAATATTGAAGAAAAAATATATCATTAAATAGTTAATTAGAGGAAAAAATATGAAATAATAAGATTAATTAATTAATAATAAAAGCAAAATTTGAAAATAAAATGATGAGTTAAATTAGCAAATAAAGAAGAAAAAAAGCAAGCAAGCACAATAAAAAGAAAAAATAGCTCTATTGTTTTAAAATAGTTATTATAATTAAAAATATCACAATCCAAAACAAATAAACTGTTTTTACCCAAGGTCAAGTGCCAAATTTGAGAGATTAATGCAATTTGATAAACCAGAACCTAAGCCTGATGCACCTTCATCACCAATTTAATTGTCACTTTTTAAGTATTGAAGAAAAAATATATAATTAAATAGTTAATTAGAAGAAAAAATGAAGAAATAAAATGAAATAATAAGATTAATTAATTAATAATAAAAGCAAAAGTTGAGAATAAAATGATGGGTTAAATTAGCAAATAAAGAAGAAAAAGAGCAAACAAGCACAATAAAAAGAAAAAAAAAATAGCTCTATTGTTTTAAATTAGTTATTATGAGGGGGGGGGGGGGGTCACAGCCAGGGACCCAT
>NW_002476259.1:19632-21270 GCF_000189635.1 Tetrahymena thermophila SB210
AATTGGTTCAATGGGAGCACCCCCCCCCCCCCCCATTATTATAATTAAAAATATCACAATCCAAAACAAATTAATTGTTTTTACTAAAGGTTAAGCATCAAATTTGAGAGATTAATGCAATTTGCTAAAGCTGAACCTAAATCTGATGCATCTTCATCAACAATTTCATTACTACTTTTTAAATATTGAAGAAAAAATATTTAATTAAATAATTAATAAGAAGGAAAAAATGAAGAAAAAGTATGAAATAATAAGATTAATTAATAATAATAAAAGCAAAAGTTGAATAAAAAAAAGATTAGTTAAATTAACAAACATCCAAAGAAGAAAAAAAAGCAATTAAACTCAATAAAAAGAAAAATAAAAAAGAACTTTTATTATTTTAAATTAGCTTTTATAATTAAAAATATCACAATTCAAAACAAATAAACTGCTTTTACCTAAGACAAAGTGTCAAATTTGAGAGATTAATACAATTTGCTAAAGCATAACCTAATCCTGATGCACCCATTGCACCAATTTAATTGTAACTTTTTAAATATTGAAGAAAAAATATATTATTAAATAGCTAATTAGAAGGAAAAAATGAAGAAAAAATATGAAATAATAAGATTAATTAATTAATAAATAATAAAATCAAAAGTTAAAAATGAAATGATGAGTTAAATTAACAAAAGAGAAAAAAAGCAATCAAACACAATAATGAAAAATATCTTAATAAATAATCAATAAACTATTTTTACTCAAGAACAAGTCTCAAATTTGAGAGATTAATGCAATTTGCTAAAGCATAGACTAAGCCTGATGCACCCATTGCACCAATTTAATTTTCACTTTTTAAATATTGAAGAAAAAATATATCATTAAATAGTTAATTAGAAGGAATAAATGAAGAAAAAATATGAAATAATAAATAAGATTAATTAATTAATAATAAATGCAAAATTTGAAAATAAAATTATCAGTTAAATTAACAAAGAAAGACGAAGAAAAAAGAGATTTATTGTTTTAAATTAGATTTTATAATTAAAAATATCACAATCCAAAATAAATAAATTATTTTTACCCAAGGTCAAGTGCCAAATTTGAAAGATTAATACAATTTGCTAAACCAGAACCTAAACCTGATGCATCTTCATCACCAATTTAATTCTTCCTTTTTAAATATTGAAGAAAAAAAAAAAATTAAATAGTTAATTAGAAGAAAAAATATGGAATAATAAGATTAATTAATTAATTAATAATAAAAGCAAAAGTTGAAAATAAAATGATGTGTTAAATTAACAAAGAAAGAAAAAATAAAAGCAAGTAACATAAATTAAAGTTCTTTAAATTAATTTTTATAATTAAAAATATTACAATCAAAAACAAATAAACTGTTTTTATTAAGTGTAAATGTTAATATTGAAAAATGAAAATATCAAATAATAAAAATGAATGATAAATAATTAAAAATTGATTAAAATTAAGTTAAAATAGCTAAAAAATTTTGTTTTAATAAAAATCAATCAATAATGATTAGAATTTCTATTAGAAAAATTATTTTATTAAATAAATCGAAAGTTAAAATTACAAAAAAAAAAAATAGTATTTATAAATTAAATATACGCCAGATTAATATGGAGAACCTTATGAGAT
>NW_002476259.1:21370-92025 GCF_000189635.1 Tetrahymena thermophila SB210
TTTTTTTCAAAAATATTGAATAGATATTTATGGAATTTAATTAATTAGTTTTAAATGGATAAAAATAACAAATTAATATAACAATTAATTAATTATCAAATAAATATTAATTTATAAATTTGCTTTTACGAAGAGATATTACAGAAAAATTAATTTAACATTCATTATTTATTATTAATATTTGTATTTAAAATATATATTTAAAAACAAAGTAGGAATTAGATGGGGATCATATTTTAAAAAATCTAGTAATTAATAAATGCTATTAATTAATTAACTACTAGAATTTTTTCAAATAATACTAACTGGCCATCTCTAATTCCTACTATATATATTTTTAATTATATGTTTTAAATACAAATATTAAGATTAAATAATAAATTTTAAATTATTTTTTCTGTGATATCTCTTCATATAACAAAATTAATAATTTAATATTTGATAATTAATTAATTATTATATTTTATTTGTTCTTTTTATCTATTTATAATTAATTAAATTTCATAAATTGCAATTCAATATTTTTGAAAAAAAAATAAATGATATAATAGATTAAATATTACAAATAATTAGAAGAAGTAATTATTAATTTTTTTATTAGTATCCTTTAAATTTATATAAATTAATAAAAAAAGTTTTTAAGCTCTTCGCTTTTATCTCATTAGGTTCTCAGTATAAATCTGAGGTAAATTTAATTTATAAATATTATTTTTATTATTATTTATATTTTTATAATATTTAATTTTGAATTTATTTAAATAAATTATTTTTGTTATAGAAATCATCATTATTATTGATTGATTTTTATTAAAACAAAAATTTTTAGCTATTTTAACTTGATTTTCAATTCAATTTTTAATTATTTATTATTCATTTTTTATTATTTAATATATTTTCTTCATTTTTTGCTATTTAAACTTACACTCAATAAAAGCAGTTTATTAGATTTGGATTGTAATATTTTTAATTATAAAATTTAATTTAAAACATGAAAGCTCTTTTAATTTATTTATTTGATTTATTTTCCTTTTTATTTTTATTATGATTTCTTTTTTTTTTTTCATCCTTTGTTAATTTTATTAATTATTAATTAATCTTATTATTTCATAATTTTTCTTCTAATTAACTAGAGCCAAATTCCTATTTAATTTATAAAAGGCGAAATGTAATATATTTTAATAACATAATAAATAAAGCTAAATAAGCTTAAAACAGCTTTATTTTTGAGTTTTTAGAAAGCTTTAAATACACAAAATGTAAAATTTGAAATAATATATACAGTATATTCTTATAACATACCACTTTTTTTTTGAAAAATTTTATGAACTCAAAAATCTCAACCCCCTTTTTTATTTATTTATATTTATTTATTATTTTTGTTGATTTGAACAATTTGAGCCTATTATATCTTTTGAATAAAAAGCATTAAAAAAAAAAATATTTTTTTGAAGAGATAATTTTTATTATTAATTTAATTTTGCTTATTAAAGCTAATTTTTGGTTTATTAGTAAATCTAGCATTTCATAAATTGGTGTAATTGCCTTAGGTTCTGCTTTAATTATAAAAACTAATTAAAAACAACAAAGCTCTTTTTTCTTTTACTTTTTATTGTGCTTGCTTTTTTTTTGTTCTTTATTTGATAATTTAACTCATAATTTTATTTTCAACTTTTGCTTATTATTTCATAATAATTTTTCTTCATTTTTACCTTCTAATTAACTATTTAATGATATATTTTTTCTTCAATATTTAAAAAGATACAAATAAATTCGTGATGAAGGCGCAACAGGCTTAGGTTCTGGTTTAGCAAACTGCATTAATCTCTCAAATTTGAAACTTGAACTTAGGTAAAAACAGTTTATTTGTTTTGGATTGTGATATTTTTAATTATAAAAACTAATTAAAAACAACAAAGCTCTTTTTTTCTTTATCTTTTTATTTTACTTGCTTTTTTTTTGTACTTTATTTGTTAATTTAACTCATTATTTTATTTTTAACTTTTGCTTTTATTTTAATTAATCTTATTATTTCATATTTTTTCTTTATTTTTTTCCATCTAATTAACTATTTAATTTTTTATTTTTTCATCAATATTTAAAAAGGAATAATGAAATTGGTCCAATGGGTGCATCAGGCATAGGTTCTGGTTTAGCAAATTGCATTAATCTCTTAAATTTGTCTCTTGAGCTTCAGTAAAAACAGTTTATTTGTTTTGGATTGTGATATTTTTAATTATAAAAATTAATTAAAAACAATGGAGCTCTTTTTTCTTTTTCTTTTTATTACGCTTGCTTTTTTTTGTTCTTTCTTTGTTAATTTAACTCATCATTTTATTTTCAACTTTTGCTTTTATTATTAATTAATTAATCTTATTATTTCATATTTTTTCTTCATTTTTTCCTTCTAATTAACTATTTAATCATATATTTTTTCTTCAATATTTAAAAAGTGCAAATTAAATTGGTGATGAAGGTGCATCAGGCTTAGGTTCTGATTTAGCAAATTGCATTAATCTCTCAAATTTAACACTTAAGCTTAGGTAAAAACAGTTTATTTGTTTTGGATTGTGAAAAATTTTTAATTATTAAAAGTAATTAAAAACAAAAAAGCTCTTTTTTCTTTTTCTTTTTGTTGTACTTGCTTTTTTTTATGTTCTTTATTTATTAATTTAACTTATCATTTTATTTTCAACTTTTGCTTTTATTATTAATTAATCCTATTATTATTTCATATTTTTTCTTCATTTTTTCCTTCTAATTAACTATTTAATCTTATATTTTTTCTTCGATATTTAAAAAGTGACAATTAAATTGGTGATGAAGGTGCATCAGGGTTAGGTTCTGGTTTAGCAAATTGTATTAATCTCTCAAATTTGACACTTGAGCTTAGGTAAAAATAGTTTATTTGTTTTAGATTGTGATATTTTTAATTATAAAAACTAATTAAAAACAATAGAGCTCTTTTTTCTTTTTCTTTTTATTGTGCTTGATTTTTTTTTGTTCTTTCTTTGTTAATTTAACTCATCATTTTATTTTCAACTTTTGCTTTTATTATCAATTAATTAATCTTATTTATTTCTTCATTTTTTCCTTCTAATTAACTATTTAATCATATATTTTTTCTTCTATATTTAAAAAGATACAATAAAATTGGTGCAATGGGTGCATCAGATTTAGGTTCTGCTTTAGCAAATTGTATTAATCTCTCAAATTTGAGGCTTAACATTTCGTAAAAATAGTTTATTTGTTTTGGATTGTGATATTATTAATTATAAAAAATAATTAAAAAAAAAAAAGCTCTTTTTTCTTTGTCTTTTTATTTTACTTGCCTTTTATTTGTTCTTTCTTTATTAATTTAACTCATTATTTTATTTTCAACTTTTGCTTTTATTATCAATTAATTAATCATTATTTTTAATTTTTTCTTTCTAATTAACTATTTAATCATATATTTTTTCTTCTATATTTAAAAAGATACAATAAAATTGGTGCAATGGGTGCATCAGGTTTAGGTTCTGCTTTAGCAAATTGTATTAATCTCTCAAATTTGAGGCTTGACATTTCGTAAAAACAGTTTATTTGTTTTGGATTTTGATATTTTTAATTATAAAAACTTATTAAAAACAATAAAGCTCTTTTTTCTTTTTCTTTCTTTATTAATTTAACTCATCATTTTATTATCAACTTTTGCTTTTATTATCAATTAATTAATCTTATTTATTATTTCATATTATTTCTTAATTTTTTCCTTCTAATTAACTATTTAATCATATATTTTTTCTTCTATATTTAAAAAGAATGAATAAAATTGGTTCAATGGCTGCATCAGGTTTAGGTTCTAGTTTAGCAAATTGTATTAATCTCTCAAATTTGATGCTTGACATTTCGTAAAAACAGTGTATTTGTTTTGGATTGTGATATTTTTAATTATCAAAACTTATTAAAAACAATAAAGCTCTTTTTTCTTTTTCTTTTTATTGTGCTTGCTTGCTTTTTTTTATTCTTTCTTTGTTAATTTAACTCATCATTTTATTTTCAACTTTTGCATTTAATATTAATTAATCTTCATTTTTTCTTTCTAATTAAATATTTAATGATATATTTTTACTTCAATAATTAAAAAGCGACAATTAAATTAATGCAATGGGTTCATCAGGCTTAGGTTCTGCTTTAGTAAATTGCATTAATCTCTCAAATTTGACACTTAAGCTTAGGTAAAAACAGTTTATTTATTTTCGATTGTGAAAAATTTTTAATTATAAAAACTAATTAAATACAATAGAGCTCTTTTTTCTTTTTCTTTTTATAGTGCTTGGTTTTTTTTGTTCTTTCTTTGTTAATTTAACTCATCATTTTATTTTCAACTTTTGTTTTTATTATTAATTAATCCTATTATTATTTCATATTTTTTCTTCATTTTTTCCTTCTAATTAAATATTTAATCATATATTTTTTCTTCGATATTTAAAAAGTGACAATTAAATTGATGATGAAGGTGCATCAGGGTTTAGGTTCTGGTTTAGCAAATTGCATTAATCTTTCAAATTTGAAACTTGAACTTAGGTAAAAACAGTTTATTTGTTTTGGATTGTGATATTTTTAATTATAAAAACTAATTAAAAACAACAAAGCTCTTTTTTTCTTTATCTTTTTATTTTACTTGCTTTTTTTTGTTCTTTCTTTGTTAATTTAACTCATCATTTTATTTTCAAATTTTGCTTTTATTACGAATTAATCTTATTATTTCATATTTTTTCTTCATTTTTTCCTTCTAATTAACTATTTAATGATATATTTTTTCTTCAATATTTAAAAAGTTCCAATTAATTTGGCGCAATTGGTGCATCAGGCTTAGGTACTGCTTTAGCAAATTGCATTAATCTCTAAAATTTGACACTTCAGCTTGAGTAAAAATAGTTTATTTGTTTTGGGTTGTGATATTTTTAATTATAAAAACTAATTAAAAAAAACAAAGCTCTTTTTTCTTTTTCTTATTACTTGATTGCTTTTTTTTGTTCTTTCTTTGTTAATTTAATTCATCATTCTATATTCAACTTTTGCTTTTATTATTAATTAATTAATCTTATTATTTCATATTTTTTCTTCATTTTTTCCTTCTAATTAACTATTTAATGATATATTTTTTCTTCAATATTTAAAAAGATACAATTAAATTGGTGATGAAGGTGCATCAGGCTTAGGTTCTGCTTTAGCAAATTGCATTAATCTCTCAAATTTGACACTTGTGCTTAAGTAAAAACAGTTTATTTATTTTGGAGTGTGATATTTTAAACAAAAAAAAGAATATAAAACAAAAAAGCTCTTTGAATTTATTTGATAACTTATGTTTGATTTATTTTTTTATCTTTTTTATTCCACTAATGTTATTTTATTTATTAATTTAAGAAATAATTTTTAATTTAAAAGTTTATTCTATTTTGATATTTATTTAAAATTTACACAAATTTATTAAAAATTTGTAGCTAAATGAATAAATCATAACAATTCTAATTAATAAGCAAGTGTCTTAAATCAAAAAGATTAGTTGTCTTTGAAAAATATTTGTACAAGTGATAAACAAATGGCGAAAAAAGGATGAATAAATATTAAATGTTTGAATAATTGAATATTTTTTGTTTTTTTATAAAATAATAATTTGAAAAAGTTTTTTAAGCCTAAAATATAAATAGATTGATATATAGATTTTATTATTGATTTTATATTAAAAAATGTCATTCATATTTTTGTAAGTAATTAATTATTTATAAAAAATAAAAAAATTAAAAAATTAAATTTGCTTAAATAAATTAATTCCTCTTAAGCAAACCCTCCGATTTATCCAAAAACGATAAAATAATTTGAAACTTTTAATGTTATATTATATCTTATTAGATTATATAAATGTCAATCTTTTATATGCCAGTTATATTTTAATCTTAAATATTATCGATCAATCATATTTTTATCCTTATTTTATTTATCATGATTAATTAGATACCATGATTTAAATAAAACCTCAGGGAGAAATCAAATTTTACTTTTTATTTTAACTTTTGTGGTTATAAAGAATAATTTTATATGAAATTATTAAATATTAATTTAAATAAGAAATAAAATAGATTATATAATTATTAAATAATAAATCTTGAATTTCTAGTTGGTCACTATAATAATAGAGATACAATTCTTCTTATATATATTTCGTTTTACACTTTATTTATATATTATATATTTAATTAATATATTCATTCTATTTTTCATCGCTTATTATAGATCACAAATCTGTTTTTAAGATAACCAATCTTTTTGTTTTAAGATAGTTTCTCATAATTTCTAATTTTTTTGCTTGATGTATAGAATTAATCCTATAAATAAATTTATGAAAATTACGAAAAATAAATTAAAAAAGAAGTTTAAAATTCAAATTAATCAGTTAAATTAAGATAAATAAATTAAATATCTCAAAAAATAAAACTTCTTATAAATATAAAAGTCAAAAAACAGATCAATTTTTAAAAAAATAAAACAAATAAAAAGTTATTTTATTTAAAACCTTTAATTTATTTTAATATTATAAAATATAAAGGTATTAAATCATTAAAATGTTATTACCTTATATTAAGTATCAAATTTTTGAGATTAATGCACTCTGATAAAGTATAACCTAATTATTATACACCCTATACCCCAATTTTGTTACGACTTTTATAATAAAATAAAATTATTTTGAAAAAAGCATATCAAAAAAAAATTAATAAATATCCAAAGCAAAGTTTGTAAATTAAAAAAATTAGTCAAATAAAAAGCTAATAAACCAATTAATCTATTTTTTATAGCTTAATATTAAATTTTATAAAAAAATAAAAAGTTAAAAGCGAACATAGTTTATACTTGAGATCAAGTGTCAAATTTGCGAGATTAGTCAAACTTGCAAAAGCAGTACCTAAACCTAACATACTCTCATTCTAAATATAATTGTTGCTATATAAATATTGAGGAAATTGTAATTAGTAAGAAATAAAAAAATAAGAGATTGATAAAGAAAATCAATAAAAAAAATTGTAATAATATTATTTATTATAATAATTTTTACACAAAAAGAAGTGCCAAACATGAGATTGTATTACAGTTAGCTAGGAAAGAACAAAAGCTTGATATATCATCAATTTAATTGTGACTTTTTAAATATGTAAAAATATATGATTAAATACAAAAAGTTAATATAAAATATTTAAAAATTAATTAATAATTTAAGCAAAAAAAAGCTAAAATTAAGAAATGTTTTTTAACTAAAATAAAGTTAAAATCAATATTTAAAAATAAAGTAAAATAGTAAAAATAAAATGAATCATCAATTTTATTGTGATTTATTAATTAGAAAGAAAAAATTTCAAACAAATTAATTAATATTAATTTATCATTAATTTAAGCAAAAATTAAAAATGGCAAATAATTTAAATTAAAATAAAATTAAAAACAAGTTTTAAAAAATTATAGTAAAATTCTTAAAAATAAAACTAGTTTTATTGTTTTAAATATATTTATTTTTAAATTATTTCAAATAAAAATCAAATAATTTTTTTTTACCTAAAATCAATGTCTAAATTCTAGAGATTAGCACATTAAGCTAAAGAAGAGCCTAAATCTGATAAACCTTCATCATTAATTCCATTATTACTTTTTAAATATAGAAGTAAATGTAGAGAGTTAGAAAAAAATAAAAAAATATGAAATAATAAGAAATTAATTATAAATGTTAACATTTTAAATTTAAAATGATTTAAATTAGAATAAAATAATAATCACAAGGAAAAGTATAATAAAAAAACTATTTAATTAATTAATAAAATTATTTTATAGCTTTTATTAAGTTAATTTTAATATTAAAAAAATCACAAAATAAAATAAGTAACTAACCTATTTTTACCTAAGATTAAGTGTCAAATTTGAAAGATTAACACAGTTGGTTAGAGAAGAGCCTAAACATGAAACACCTTCATCACAAATTTAATTACCCCTTTTAAATATTAAAGAAAATATAATTAAGTATTATTAATAAAAAATTAATATTGAAAGTATAACTTAAAAATAAAAAAAGTTAATAAGTAATTAGAGTTTTATTGTTTTAAATTAATTTTTATCAAAAACTATTAAAATTAAAAACAAATTAACTTGTTTTACATAAGATTAAGCTTTAATTTTGAAAGATTAGAACATTCTTGTAATTTAGAACCTAAGAACGATGCATCATATGGGCCTATTTCTTTGCCACTATTTATGTATTGAAGATTATCTCATAAATTAAAGATATAGTTTGATCAAAAAATAATATAATAAAAAATTTATTACAACCAAAGCAAATATAAAAGATTAAAAATTTATTTATATATAAATTAATTAATTAGTAAATTTGAATAGATAAAATGAACATAGATAAAATTTAGTTTAAAATAATTATTAATAAACATTATTGAGATTAATAAATAAGTTTTTATGAATAAAAAATTGAATTTACTCTAAATTAATATGGATATCTATATGAAGTTAAAATGATGAGATTAAAAACTATTTATTGATAATAAATTTAAATTAAATTAATAATTAAAATAAGCAATTATTTACATCTTCTAGTTTTCTAAAATATTTTTTCTATTATATCATTTCTTTTTTAATTGTTTGAAATGCAATTAAATTAACTAAAAGAATATTAAGAAATTTATTTAATTAATTTTCACTTTTAGAGAGTACATGATTTGTCTATACTAAAATAAGATTGAAAAAATTAAATACTTTGATCGAAAAATTAATAAATTAGACATCAATTATAATTTATCATATAAAGAATATATTATATGTTTCAAAAAGATTGCTTTGAAATAAAAACCAGAGAAAATATTGGGTATTAGGAAAAATTAAAAATATTTAATTAAAAAATTTTTATTATACTATTCATTTTAATCTATTTTTATAATAATTATAAAAATAATAAAATTATTTGATGCTTTTCAAAATAGTAGATTGATAAAAAAAATCATCTTATCTATAAGATGAATTTGATTTAAAATTGATTTTTGGTTGGTTATCTGATTTATTCTTAAGTAAAATTAATTCATTATGATTTGCAAATCTTTAGAAAACTTCTTTCTTTTAAGCGATAATTTTTAATTTTAATCAGAAACTTAGAAAAATAAGGTACGATAATTTAATTAAATATTACAAAATAATTAAAAAATTGTTAAAGAGCATTCCTTATTTTTTAATATGAGGTAAAATAGAAAATAAATAGGTTTATTTTTGTTAAAGAATTTTGTATTTTTTTTTCATTTTGAACAGAATAAGTGAATGATAAAATTTATAAATAGATTTAAATTATTTTTAATTTTTTTATATTTTTATATATTATTTATAAAAGTAACATATACCTATAAAATCTAATAAAAATATCATTTTTTTTAAATATAAGTTGTTTTAGTTTCGGGGTCATATTCAAGCTTGTATCCAGAGAAAACTGCTGTACCTATTGGGAAAGTATTTCCAAAAGTCTATTAGGGAATTATTAATACAGTATATTCACCATACTCATCAGCTGGTAAGGTGTATTATTCAGGGGTAATAACAGCTGTATAGATAGATTAATCAGCAGCAAGGAATTGGATTTCGATATTTTTTAACTTACTTATGTCATAAACTTTAAGAAGGTAGTTCTACTTAGGTTTCAATACATAGTCAATACCCGAATAAGCAAAATAATTTACAAGTTCCATGTAGTTAAATAAAGACACCTAGATATTAGGGTCAGTTGAGTTCAAAGAAACAAATTTTCCTTCAAATAAAACCATATCTTTATGGTAGAGAGCTTTTTAAACAATAAGGTTAGAAGTACCTTCCTCATGGCTCAATGCAACTCTTTTAGATACTTTTAAGCTACTTGGTTAGTATTAAGAAAATAAAACAACACTTGTAGCAATTAAAGCAACAACAATCAAGCTTTTTAATTCAACTCTCATTTACTTTTTTATTTTTTCACTAATTTTGATTATCTTCTTTATTAATAATATAAATTTTTTAGTAAATTAAATTCAAATCATGATTTTCAGAAGGTGGTAACTCTTTCACAGTAATTTTTCTTTTATAATCTTTTACTAATTAGACCTTCTTGCTTCAAATTTATTAAATATTTTTTTATGGAATTCAAGTATCCTTAATCTGATCTAATTCTATAGTTTTAGTTTAAGCGAAAAAGTAAAATTATTTATTTCATTAATAATGCTTAAATGTATGATCTTTTTTCTCATCCTCTGTATTTTTAAGGGTATAAGATGAATCCTCTTGAGCTTTGTAAACACTTATTTGTTTTTAATTATTTTTATGAATCCAACAAATCAAAGATAGGTTTTTGATTTGTATTATTAAATTTGTGTGTTTTTAGATTATTACATTTTTCTTATTGATTAGAAATTAAAAGCTGTATCAGAAATCTGATTAATAATAAGCAATTAAATATAATTAGTCTTTTCTATATATACATATAAAATATTAAAGCATCTAGCTTGTATTTAACAGTAAATTTCACAACTAAAAAACTTATTAAATATGTTTTAAATAAAAGCAGCTCTAAAATAATTTAATTAATAATAAACAAGTTTATTAAATTATTTATATTATTTTATCAAATAACCAACAAAGCTTCTAAAGCAGAATATAAAAAAGAAAACATCAGAAAAATAAATAATGTAAAAAAATGTGAATTTTCGCATTTAGTTAGGCAAAAAATTCAATACTCATTTAAAAATTTTCTTTATTATTATGATATAAATTCTGGTTATTTTCTAAATTTTATTATGGTATAGTTTTGAATAAATAGATAATTTAATAAAATTTACACATAAGTATTATGAATATCATAATAATTAGTCACTCAACTCAGTAGATATATATTATCATTTTTAAAAAAAATAGAATTTATTTTGATATAATAATAAAAGATATTTTAAAGAACTTTAGATAATTTTATTGAAGGTAATTTACTGAACTATTTAAATTAATAAAAATAAAATAAAGCAAATTAAAATTAAAAACTATTTTTAGGGATTTTGAAGTTAAATCAGAACAAGATTTTATAATACAAATTAAAATAAAATTTTTTAATAAATCAATCTAATTAATAGTAAATTCAATGAAGTAATTTCAGTATTTAAAAGAATTTAAAATATAGAAGTTCTATATATTTTGAAAATAATGAAATTATGTTAATATTTTAAGTTCTTTAATCATTTAAATTTTAAAAATAAAAAAAAAAAGTAAATTTACTTATAAAATTGAAATTTATTATTAAAAGAATACAAGTATAAAAATATCTAATTAAATTTGAGTACAATTATTTATAGATATGTCATAAATATCATAGGAACTATTAGTTTTAATTTATCATTTGTGGTTAACCAGTTGGTTATATTTAAACCAACATGGAATTAGGAATGTTATATAAATTATTTGATTACTGAGGTTGATATGGATACTAGTTAAATTGATTTTGAGATTAGATATTTGATTTGTCTTGAATACAGTTTGCTTAACTATAGTTTAATTAATTAGGTTACAGTTATACAGGATTCCAGTTTGGAGGTGCTTAGATTTAAAGTTGTGGAGGATTTTATTAGCTATTTTATAGTAAATTTGAGCTAGGATTTATAAAAACTTTTATTTCATGAGGAGAACTATCAGAAACACAACAAATAGTGCTAATTTGAGGAATTAATTATAATTGATAAACTACTTAAACTAATTCACCTTATGATGATAAAGGTATATCAGAAGGGACTTGAAATTGAACTTCTTACTTCATCTTTGATTACTCGACTTTTACTTCAATACTTTTTTCTGCTATGTTGAGGACTTTAGTTTTATCAGCAGTATTAGCCTTCATAGTAAGTTAACCAAGAAGCTTAACAGTCAATTTATTTACTTGTTTGCTGTATTAGCTAAAATCAATATCCATATTCAGATTTATAGTTTCTTGAGGAGAAAAACACCTGCTGCTCGTGGTTATATTATAATTAATTTATCCTGACTTACAACAGCAGCATATCACAGGTTGCTAAATTGATGTGGTATTATTAGATAAATAATAAGTTGATATTTATTATCCTATAAATATTTCTTAGCTCCCTTGTATTGGCTTTACATTAGCCTCTGTTGGAATGATTTGAGCAATTATAGAATATTTTATAGAACATTGGTTATTTGAGTTATAAAAATAATTCATTGAGGAAGGGAGCTTATCAGCAATACATAATTAAAACGGTATAACAACTTAGCATGGATTTATTATGAAGGCTGAACTATTTTAACCTTAAGCGAAATCATAAATAGGCATAGAAAAATTAACTATTTCATTTTAACCCTTAGCAAAAACAGTTCTTCTATGTTTACCCCTTTTAACAGTGTATGTAAACTGAGTTTCCTCTAGACCTTTTAAAGTTACTTAAAGGATATGGCCTTAAAACGGTTCTTCTATATTAATATTCAACTAACCTTATACAACTTCATTACTTATAAAACTGGTTTTTTAAAGTTAGATAAATATACCTCCCTTAACCTATCTTCTATTATCTTTAGGATTACTTTGTCCCATGAGTTATATGAGTTAAGTGATCTAATTATTTTATAATAATTTGCTATTTAATTTTGATTAAATATTATTTAAAATGCTTATGATATTTAAAAATATAAATTGATATTTTTCAATCGAAATTCAAAGTTTTTCTTAATATTTATTTTAATGCAAATCGATAAAATGAGTCAATTTCGATATAAATTAGTTAATTAAATTAGCCAATATGCATTTAGTTCTAAATTATTCTATATTTGGTTTACCACTAAATTCTAAAGTTACTAAATTTAATTTGTATTGGTTCTATTAGATATTATTTAATTTAGTGTAAACTAAATTATCTATATTTTATAAATTTAATATTCTTATCAATCAAGTTAACAGACTTTTTCAAGAGTTACTTTAAAATATAAGCTAATTATATTAAAAATAATTATTATATCTTTTTTAAGCTGTTATTTATAAAACAAAAACATTTATTATGCTTTTGAAGTATTTAAATTTTCAAAACCTAATTTTAGTATTATTTTAAATTCGAAAAACAAAGCGTTCTTCTAAACCAACTTAAATTATATTTTAAATAATAGATAATCAAAATTTATGTAAATCCCCTTTCTTTTTATATTATTTTAGGCATCAAATTAAAACTTGAAATTTAAAAAGATTTTTAGGGAAAGAACGAATCGCTTATCGAAGTATTAATTTTATCAACTATATATTTTTTAAATACTTAAAATAAATAAATTTATTTGGTAGTAAAGAATTATTTCTGTATCAAACATCTAATTAAATTTCGAGCAAAATTATATTTTAATAATTAATTTTTATCTATCTAAACCTTTTATGAATGTAAAATAAACAAAGTTAATCTTTTTTCAATTGATATTTTTTCTAAGCTGCAAATTAATTTACAGTCTTTTAATTGCGGTCTTTTGGATACAGATAAATTTATAAATTTAATAAGCTAAAAATAGTATATTTTTAGTTTATAAATTAAAACATATAAGTAGTAATTTCTGCGTTATTAAAAAGGAAAAATGAGATAAAATATTATAAAACACTTTAACTTACTTAATCTATTTTCATAACTTAATATTATATATTTCCTTTGTTTTAGGTAATGTGGAATCGGATGAATAAAATAAATTATTAGTAATTAATTTGACTTAAAATTATCTACAATTTTATTGATTGACATATGAATAAAACATGTATTATATATATTATTAATTAAATACATTAATTTTAGAAATAGTTAATTTTTATTCATTAATTAATAGTTTAATGATATTTATTTGATTTATATTATTAATTTTTAGAATAATTGTTAATTACAAAAATTTTATATATGAATGAAAGTTTTAAATTTCATTTCATTTGCCATTTAACTTATTATATGCATTTTGTATGTTATAGTAATATGGAGTATGGCTTTCGCTATTTTAGCCATTATTTCCATTATATTATGAATTACTTCTACTTTCACTCAAGTGTCTAATATTATCTGTTTAATTCCTAGATCCTGCCTCACTTGTCATTCGGTAGTTATGGCTCGTGATTATGATAGGGTGTTATTATTAAATATAATTAAAGTTTGGCTAATTAATTGAAACCATACTATTTGTATTAGAATGAGGGTAGTTTCCTCTCAAGTTTTGTTATTAATTGCTTGTTTAGCCAAGAATTACATCACTTTTTCTTGATTGCTAAATATGAGGAGGAAGACTTGCATCATTTGTTTACAGTTTTTTCAAGTTATTTAAATTAGCAATAGCCATTAGGCGTTCATCGTGCTCGTTAGTAGCATCATAATAGCTAGGAGCTTAGCTTAGAGCTTTCTTCAGTATCTAAGATTTTTACTCTTCAACTTCGTCTTCAACAATATCTTCATCATATCTCTGATTCAATACATTAAAGTCACTAGGAGATATTTCATTAAAATCAATTTAAGCTTCACTTGCAGTCTTAATTGATTCTTAAGAATCATAAATCTATTTTTATAATTTCAATATTAAAAAAGTAAATATAATAGCAAAAAAAAATTATTGAAAAGAAAATTATCTTTTACATCATCCACATTTCTTCTTTTTTTAATTTGGTCTTTTATCATCGGATTCTCTTGATAGTATTAATTGGCAATACGGCTGTTTGTAGGAGAGGGTTTACTGATGGTGTTATTTTTATTAAGGGTGTATTCTTCGTACTCTTTAGCGCTTAGGCCAAAGAAATTATTACTTAAATCTCCTGTTGAAGGATTACCTAAATTAAATGCTTATGGTACTTTATAGGTATTACTAATTGGAGAGATTGTAGAATTATCTTTGAGTATTTAAGGAATGTTAGGGCTTGGTTACTAGTTACCCATAACATTCATACTAGTTTGATGTGAGTATAATCCGCCTCCATTAAAATCGTCTAAGTTAACAGGTTGAATGTCAAGATTCTCTGTTTTTGCAGCAGAAAAATCAGTTGGTTTATTAAGACTTTCATTATGATTTGTTGATCTATGATGTTTATATGCGTCTTGCATGTTATAAAAAGGTTACTGTAGTGAGTTACGAACGTTATTTTATTTGCTTGCTTTGTTTTCATTGTTAGAAGGGCTAAGTGTTTTTGATTACTCATGAGGTATAATTTATTAAGCATTTGATTTAAATTAGTTTGATTATCTAATATTTTCTTTTGATTGATTCTATGCGCTAGGCTTGTGCTAAGGTTCTTCTTAAAATTACTCTGCATTTACTATTTATGATAATTTTTATCTCTATCTTAAAAATTCGGAATCCAATTCTTTAGATTTTTGGATTAAATTATCATCTGTCTACGTATCAACCATTTAATTTCCTTATTGAGACTCTCTCAATGGTTAGTTATTGTTGCCCTTATTAACAAATTCCATTTTCTGAAGGTCTCTAGGATTAATCATGGTTGTCATAGGCGTTACAACTCTAACTTAATTTAAAGCCATCTAACCTGCTTCATCTGCTTGATTCTATGTATTAATATTCTCATTTGAATTCTTACTTTGTCTTATTAGTAATTGCCTAACCTTTTATTCCTAATCATTATTGTTTTGTGAATTAGGCTCAAATTTATTATTCTAACTATAATCTATGCTTCTTTTCTTATTCATATTTTTTATTAAGTTTTCTTCATCATCAGAGTCGCTTTATTAATTTTAATTGTCACTGGCTATACTAGTTTTCATGGGATTCAAAGGAGGTTTTATATTATTAGCATTGTTGTTTTT
The DNA here is from genome assembly GCF_000189635.1 of Tetrahymena thermophila SB210. Classification (NCBI taxonomy): domain Eukaryota; phylum Ciliophora; class Oligohymenophorea; order Hymenostomatida; family Tetrahymenidae; genus Tetrahymena; species Tetrahymena thermophila. Next base: position 37,234 of record NW_002476259.1, read on the forward strand.
TGTTTCAGATTGTTCTATAGAAGATCTCATAGAGGTTTTAATATTCTTCTGACTTCCTTGCTACTGCTAAGATTGTTAGCTAATGGCAGGATCTTTAACTGCTTATCCTCTTTACTGTGCAATTGGAGAGCTATTTGAGTGGATAGTCTCGCCATGAATAATAGGAGGAGCAATCATTCTATGCTGGTTTATGACAGGAGGTTAGTCACTACTTTCATCTAATCTTTAAGATTCTATATTCTAAGCATCACTTTGTAAATCTTCATCAGTTTCATATGGCTTCTTAATGAATTTCTTATGATCAATAGCTTATTAAGAAACTCTGTTTGATGGATACTTCATTTTTTTCATTTTTTCTGATGCTTATGCTTTCAAACCATAAGGATCATATTCGTTTGCATCTAAATCTTCAATTTATGGTTACATTCTCTCAACTCTTTTGCTGTCTTAAGGATCTTCTACCTTCTATTTATCTTTTTCTTTATCTGTGCTAATTTTTCTTACTAACATAGATTATTTTAATTCCTATTATTGTTAATCTGATACTTCCTACTCATTAGTATTTACTCTTCTGTTATTTTCTAATGGAGTATCTACTGGCCTTTACATGGGATTTTATAAATAAAATAATAATTAATTTGGTCTTGATCTACTGTTTGGGTAGTTATGATCATCATTTTGATCAGAGTCTTCGGAACCTACTTTTTCAATCATCTAACTATTTTGCTTAATGCTTGGTCCTCTAAGTAAGTCGATTTCATCAGTGTTTATTTTAGAATTCATACGGTTTTGATCATCATAAGCGTTGTAAGAGCTCTTACCAGGAGAGCTCTCTGGGCTAATAACTTCTCCATTGAATTTCTAAATATGATTAGGGTTTTTTGTATGATATCTACCATTATTTAATCTGTCTATATTTCCTTCTAAGTATTCAGGATGCTCATTTTCATCATAATAATCCAACTAATCCTTGGATTTTGATCTCATATTATTTATTTTCTAAGTTTAAAAATTATTATTTTTAAATTAATAACATTTTTATTATATTTTGAATATTTTACTTTGTAGTATTCTTAGTCAAGCTCATTCGGAGGACGCTAAGGCGAAGCGCTTCTTGATCTGCTTCTTGCGCTTACATGACTTTAGAAGTTAATTTCTTTGGTATTTTACATTGTGCGAACAGGTGACATATAGCTTTACTCTTTTGTAGATCTATTAGCCAGTTTTTTATCATAAACTGCAGATTTTTAATAATTTGAAGGATAAATACTACTTTCTAGAAGCTCCTATTCATTTACACCTATACTCACACTTCTTTTTGGAGTAATTTTTGCAGAATTTTATGAGTAGTGTCTCTGCTAATAGACAATGTGTGGAGATTAGGTTTAAAGATGGTTGCTAGTAGTCATTTAATTCTAGCTTTACATCATCGTATTTTATCTAGTGGGAGTCATTACTTTACTACCACCATTATTTTACCTCATGGGTACTTTCTTTTCTGTTTTAGTATTATCCATTATATAAGAAGGAGGACGAGATGAATTTAATGGCTTATTGATGTTGCTTTACTAGTTTTAATATAATCCTTAGCCTTAATATCCAACATTTTGAGAGATTCTACTACCCTAAATAGACCTAGCACTCCTCATTGTCTGGTATTAATTATTCTATCCACTATAATTCTAGTTCATTAAATCTACTCTCCTCATATTCATATCATCTCCCGTCATTTACAATTTAGTATGTAAATTATCATCACCAAAGTCATCATCATCTTCTAATTGCTCTTATATTGGCTATTATGCCAAAGCTCCCATTTTAGGAATACTTTTTGATTCGTAAAGTCTTCTTCCTTTTGAGCATTATTCTCCCAACTCTTAAGTTTGATGAATGCTGTTTGGATTTGCAAAATATAAATCAGTATTTGTGCCATTTCCATAAATTGAACCTTATACTAATTATTTGAAATAAGATTAAAAATTTTTAGAATTAAAATATTTTATATTTACTAGACGAGTCTTGGTTTTTATATAAATTTTTATTTGCTCCATTTTAATTGATAAAATCAATTGATTGGTCATGAGCTGTTATCTCATTTTTACCATTTATATAAGATAAATTCATATTATTAGCGTTTGGTCCATTAGTCATATTAGCTGCTTAATGCATAGTTTAGTTATTCAATTTATAGCCAAAAGTTAAAGGTTTTTCAAGATCGCCAATAACAGTGACTCTGTTAGTAAACTTAAACTCACCTCTGTCAGATTCAGCTCCTCCAGACATTCCGAAATTAGTTTTAGTGAAGGAAGCCATTAGCTTACTATTATAGGGGAGGTTATCTCTATGGGAAATATTTGCAACAAGAGGATTGATTCCATCAGCTACTTTAGTTATAAAGTAATCTTCAGGCTTCTTTGTATTTGTAATCATAAACCCTATCAAAATAAGATTGATTAAGATAACTTCTAAACCTTCGATAAACATTTATTCAAATTAGTCGTCATAGTAAATGGTAGCTGAAGCAGCAATAATCATGGGGGCATTAACAAATAAAATTGAAAGACCTGCAACAATATTGTATGGAAGTAACTAATGTACTGAAGTCAGTTTAGCACTGAAGAAAGAAAACCCAAAGAACTTAGAGAACATAAAATTTTCAAATTTATGAGTAAAAGTTAATGAGAAGAATCTTATAAAACCGTGGCAAATCTTATTCTAAAATTATGATAGCCAATAAATAAAATGGGAATCTCTGCGCATGTAAATAAAGTAAAAGGCTAAATTAATTATGTTAAATAAGAAATGAAGTATGAGAGATGCTAAAAATAATTTATTTTAAGGTGTCTTCATACTATCATTAATAGTTTGAAGAATAAAAAATGTCACCCAAGTTGCAAATTCTATAACACCACCTATTCCAACTACACAACCAGATAAAAATGTTTAATGAGCTCTGTTTCTTGAGCACAGAGCAATAGCAATCCATATAATAAGAGAAATCAAATATGGAAAAGGAACAAATTTATGTTAATCTAAATTTCTTGTAATAATTGTACTAATGTCTTGTAAAACACATTTTGTAGCAGTTGAATCTGGTTGATAGTTTACAGGGCATGACGCTATACATTAATTCTTAAATAATAAATTAGACCCCACACAAGTTAGACAAACATCTAAGCTAGAACATGTAGCACAATTAGAAGGGCAAGAAGTGCATTAACCATCAATATTCAAAGGTACGTTTGAAGGACATGTACTATAACACTTATTTTGATAAAATCCTGCTGTTGATATACAGCTTTAGCAGTTTCTTGATTGATCAGTACAAGTTGTGCATAATCCATCACATTACTAGCATTTATTACCACCATCGCTATAGTAACCAGGATTACATTTAGCTTAGCACTAGGTTCCTTTATTTAAGTAAATAGATATTTAGTAAAATAAAAAAAATATTTTTATTAAAAGATTAGAAATATTTATTTAAAAATTTTTTCATATTTTTTGTTTTTAAAGCAAATAATAATCTGAAAAAACAAATATTAAAATATTCTTTATTGTAGAAAAATATATCTCAATTAATTAATTACCTTATAAATAAATTTTGGGTTAACCTGTTAAGCAAGAAGTACAACTATTATAAGTAGTTTAGCATGTAGCACATGGTGATTCACATTAAACACATTAATTAGCTTTTGTATAAAGCCCTAATAAATTACAACCTGCCTAATCAACACACTTATTCTATCCAACAACAAAATAATAATTACTATTACAGCTTTAACAAGTCTGTGAATCTATATTAAAAAAATTTCAGTAAATAATTTATTAAATAATAGTTTAAAAATACCTGTGCAAGTATAGCATTTTGAGTCACAAGGAAGGCATTATTGTTGATACTGATAATATGATTGTAGAGATCCACAGCTTTATACGCATTAATTACTAGCAGGGACAAATAAATACCCTGTCTAACAAGTTAAACAAAAAGTATCAGAATTACATGTAGCACAATTATTAGTACATTTAATACAAGATTAACCCTATTTATAAAATATTAATTTTAATATCTTCACTAATTAGCTATTAAATCAAATTACTTATTTGTAATATCCTGGATCGCACTAAAGTACACATGAATTTGCTTGCAAAAATCTATCGTTATAGCACGTTAAGCATTTAGTATTAACAATGCTATCACAAGTTCTACAGCTAATGTCACACTTTCATTTGTATAAATTTATAAATAAAAAAATTAATAAAGAAAACTAACAAAATTACATTAAAGACAAAGCGGATATCCTTTCTGCTTGCATCAATTAAACTTTAGGATATTCCATAACCGTCTTTATCATTAATTTAAATCATAAACTAGTCAGATTATTACACATATGGTCCTGGATTGTAAATATTGGATATTTGGATCGTGTTTATACCTTATGCAGTTGAAATTAATTAAATGTTATAACCTGTAATACTTTAAATGGTACATTAACCAGTTACTCTAGCTTACTGTAATTATGCCTAATTGAACTGTTGAGGGAAACTAATTATAATTTGGGCATTGTTTGGTATAACAAATTGAGGAGTAGTAGTCTTTAAAGTAATTATATAAGTTACAACTACATCACTAACAAATAAATTAGGAATAGCTGTAAAATCAAATGAGCTTTAAATTGTATTAGCATGATTGACTTGAGTTTAATATATTTGATTTTAAGTAACAGATTCTGTAACTAAAACGCTAAATGTAACTGGTGCTATACCTATATTGATATGAATTTCAAAATGAATTAGAAATTTTTTATAAATATAATTTTACTAATATAGTTAGTTAAAACCATCTTAAAATTTATATTTCCATTTGAAGGTGTTTATATGGTAGTATATTATCTTTAAGAGTTGTTTGGATCTTGAATGCACGCAGAAATTGTTGTAGAGCCAGAAGAACATGAAATTACTGCAAGAGGCACTCCTTAAAAAGTTGGTAGAGTTATATAAACATAAAACCCTGAGAGCATTTATATTTATGAGGGATTACTGATAGTAAATGTGTATGTGGAAGGAGTGTAAGAGTTTTGTTAATTATCTGAACTAATACTTAAGCTTGAACTAGTAGCATCTACATTTGCAACAGAATAAAGTCCTGTTGATGGGGAAGAGGTTGCTATTAAATTTCTTGATTTTATATGTTTAAAAATAAAATAAATTTCAAAAAAAATCAAAATTTAAAAATAAAATCATAAATGGATGAATACTTACCCACTACCATCTGTAATTCTTAAAGAGATTGTATATTATTTTTTAGTTTGTGCAGGATTTAAAATATTTCCTTGTATGCTGAAAGATACAGTTCCAGTTGGAGTGTATAATGTCGTCATTACAATATTACCATTTAAATAATCCCAATTTGTTTGAGTAAGTTACTGGTTAGTTCCAGTCCAAATAGCTTAAAAAGGTGTAGGATTATTTTACATTAAGAATGAATTTGATGGAAAAGATAGTGTGTAAATAGCACCAGCTACAATAGTAAATTAACTAAATGTAAAAGAAACAGTTAATGTTCCCACATTTTATCTAACAATAGAGTTGGAAGCACTTATTCCCAAAGTTGTTATAGATACAGGAGTATAGCTACTAAATAATGTAGCTGCAGTAATACCTAATTATGTATTTTGTACTAACTAATTATTGCCATAATAGGTATTAATTATAAAATTGTTGGTTTAAGCAGGAGTAACAACACTTAAAGGGTTAAGAACGTTAGAAATAACAACACTTATTGTCATTTAATTAGTTGAGGAGACACTCGTAAAATCTGTTTAAAAAATGCTACCCAAAGTTATAACTTTATTATTTTGAGTAATCACACAAGTTGCAGAAGGATTACAACCTCTGCTACAAGAAACAGTGCAAGTAGAGCCAGTCAGAGAAATAACTGAATTTTGGCTGTAGTCAATAGTGATAATTGCGTTTGAGCTCAAAGGATCACTTATGTCGAAAGAAAATGTGTAACTACCCTAAGCTCCAACCTATGAGGTAGCAGTTGTTAAAGCTTGTCTAGCAATAGGATCAGGAGCTAAATTAAAATTGCTAAATGTTTAACTTCCTTAGTCAATAAGAATGGTAGTTGATTTATAAGTACGGGCTGCTACTTGAGCACTATAATTTACATAAGGTCCTGCCTAGACTTTCGGAATTTAAAGTGTACAAGACTATGTAGCTAGACTGCTTTAATATGCTTAAAATATTGACCCTTTGATTTAAATTAAACATATTTTTCAAAATAAAATTAAAAAAATTAACTATAAAATCAGCAAAACAAATTTAATAAATTATATGAATTTTTAATCAAATCCAACGGCAATAAAAAAATATACCAAATTAATTTAATTCAAATTTTAAATTGTAATTTTATGTTTAAATTATAGGTTTAAATAGTATTTTGAAACAAAAAATTTCATTAATTAAAAAAAATTATTTTAAATGAAAATATCCAAATTTTACATAAATTGGTTAGATATATTTAAATTTGTTATTTTATTCTATTAGTAATGTATTAATGATAGAGATAATAAACACATTTTTAATCCAAATAATGAAATGCTCAATTTAAAATTATGATATTTTACCAGCTTAGAACTTGATTCTGTAAGAAGATGAACTAGGGATTGCTGTAATGGTATAGGAAGAAGCAGGAATAGATGTGTTACATATGCCACTTCCGACTATAACAGAGTTACTTGAAAGAGTTGTTGCTAAATTGAAAGGAAGATCTAATTCCATCGAATAGTTTGTATTTGTTACAGGAGTACTAAGATTTATCTATACATTAAGAGTTTAACTGCTAGCTATTTAATTTACAATAATACTAGCAGAAAATGATCCTGAAACAACGCTTAATGTATTTGGTGTAGAAAGAGCATTTATTTAAGTGCTCAATTAATTATACATATAACTTGTCTATGTTGAATCAGTTACTGAAATTTAAAAATTATTAACATAGCTGTCTAGTGATGGAGGTGCTCTAACTCCTTTTATAATTATATCAAAATTAGTATTTGCAGCTATAGCTGTTATAACTGTCATAGTTATCTTAGAATTACTACCAGTAGAGCTTGAAATGCAACTAGAATTTATAAAACCTGTCTAATTTATATTAATTTTATTTTATAATTTGAAAAAAATTAGCATTAATATTATTATTTAAAGTAGTAATTCTTTATTATTTCTATTATAAATATTTTTACCAAGACACAAGAAAGAGTTGCTATTGTTGGGTCAATAACAGAGCAGCAAAAATTCTCCCAATTAGTAGGAAAAGTGATCGATATCAAAGAGTTTTCTGGTATTGCTAATACTGAATTAATTGTTAGCGTCAGGCCAGGTGAATAAACCATTCCTAAGGTAGACTTAATTGAAAAAGTTGCTATTTTTATAAATTTTTATTTAATCTAACATTAATCTACAAACTTTCTTCGCACTATAGCAACAATAAAAAAAGATAATATTTAAGTAAAATATCAATTACTAATTGAAGGAAGTGGTTAAATTGCAACAGTACGAGTATTAAGAAATCCATAAAAATCATGATCTTATTTATAAGCAATTCCTTATGCATTTGTTGTTTGCAATTAAAAGTTATAATTCCCAGAGTAATTAGGATTTATTAAGCTTTTAATAGTTAGAATATCTGCACCTAAAGTAAATGGTGCTGAAGAAACTCCATTAAAGCAGAATATCATTGAAGTTGCAGACTGAGCAGTTGCACTTGATTAAGTAAATCCATAATTTTGCTTTTTTTTTATAGTATAATTTAACTCTATATTTTGAAAACTTAATGAATAAATTTACAAATGAAAGGATGGGGTTGGCAACAAATTAGAATGTTGATGGACTTAATACAATTTATATACAAAATGGATTTGCATTTAGATCATGTGGATTATCTACGTAGAATTAATTGATTGGAATGTTAATATTATTAACACCACCAACCAATTAATTAGTATATGTGTTTGGAGCACCAAATAAAATAGATGCTCTTGAATAGCTGATTGCAATAATTATAAATACTAAATATATTGACTAATTTCTATGCGTCGTCATATTTGGATCCTTGAATTATAATATTTTTTACTTTTTTTGCTTGTTTTTTGCAATTTTTAAACTTCCTGCTCTAACTAAATCTCTAACTCCTTTATATAAATGTGCTTGCTTGCTTGTTTGTTAGAAAAAGACTAACTAAATTTGATTTGTATTTGTCTTATGATAACAATGTTAGCTAATAAATTAATTAATTTGTTAAACAAAATGTTTATTTTTTTTGGATATATTCAAATTAAAAACCAACAATATTTCTTGAAATGTAAATTTCCCCTTTAAATAACAAATTTACATGTAAATTTTGATTTTGATTTAAATATTTTTGATATTATACAAACTAAATGAACTATTTACTTATTATTTGATCTTATTTCACCATATATTAATATCCTCATTCACCAAATTCATTTGGTTGCATTTAATTACTATCATTCTTTATCTTAACAGCTTTTTTTGTTTTAACCATCCAAATCTATATTACTTAGATATTTAATTTTTTTTACAAGCTATCTATCACATGATTTCAATTTATTAATTAATTAAAAATAGTTATATATATTTTCTATTTTACTAAAGCTAATATAGTTAATCTATTTATGTGTATAAATATTTTAGTTTTGTTTATATAAATTTTTTACTTTAATTTTAAATATAATTTCCATTCAAATCAATTAGCATACATTATTAATAATTTATTAACATTTTTGATATACTGAGTTAAATTTGTTATCAAAAGCAATTAATTCTAAAATAATATTTAAAAAATTAAGTAAACTCACTGCAAAAATTAAAAGATATATATTTCAAAAGGAAAAAGCTTATATCAACTTTTATTACCATAATTTCCTGCTTAACAAGTCCCACTAAAAACCTAAGAATCATTCAAATAATTTTAATTTTTGAATAAAATTTTTAATTTTTATGGATAGATTTTTTTTAGTTTAATCATAATATCAACATATATATTTCTTAAATATAAAAAATCTCTTAATTGATATATAATGTAAATCTAAATTTTACTAATTAAATTTCTTTTTATGAGATTGAAATAAAAATAAATAAATAAATAAATAAATATCAAGCAATTATTTTTTTCATACTAATCTTTGTGCTTTAATAATTTTAGTTTTAAATTTAAACTTAGATCTATAATTATGATAATTACCACTTAATTAAGTAATAAAATAATAAATACAACTTATAAAAAAGAGAAAATATATAAATTGTTTGAAATTTTTTTTAGAATTAAAATATATTTGTTAATATTAAATGTATATAGTAATAATAAATATATTTTAGATGATTTTTGTTTTATCCTTAACATTATTTTCCTACTAGTGTGGTTTTTATTAAATAATTTATAAAGTCAAATTAAAAATAAATAAGAGCACAATTTGATAAACTATTGACTATTTATAATTCACCATCAGCACTGATTTCATTCCATCTTGTTAAAATTTAACATTTAAAATTATTTAAATTAAGAAACAAATTTTAAAAATTATTTTTACTTAATAAAAAGTACCAAATTTTAGAGATTACAACAATATTCAAATGAAGTACCTAAGTTAATAGCTCCTACATCACCTATTAATCATTATTGATACGTAAATCATTTGTAAAACACGAAATTCACTTAATTCACGTAATTGATTTGTTATTTATTCGTAAATAATATTTAAAACATATAAAAAATAAAAAAAAACACCTAATAAATACATAATAATATAAAGAAAAATATATATATAAATTATAATGAAAAAAAATAAATAAATAAAATTAATTTTAAGATGTATTCTGAGTGAATTTATATATGCGAGTATTTCTATTCTATTCTTTTATCACCAATTAAATTATGACTTTAAATTATATTACAAAAATTAGTTTTATCAATTGTTTTAAATAAAAAATAAATATTAACTAATATAATATTTTTTTAAGCAATAGTTAAATAAATAAGAAATATAAATAAAAAGTATTTTACCTAAGGTAGTATGTCAATTTTTGTAGATTAATACACTTTTCTAAAGAAGAACCCAATATGTTGTACCTTTATCACCAATACAATTAGTGCTTTTAAATTTAATCATAAATATAAATTTAAATGTCAAAAATAAAAGCTTAACAAGAGGAACAATTAATCAATCAGACAAATAATACTAATAATTTTATATTTAAAAATGAAAATAAAATAACAAAGACATAAATAAATATTAAATATTTATTACAAGAGGTAGAGTTCTAATGAAGATAATTGTGTGCACTTTTCTAAAGCACACCCTAAATCAAATACAAGCTCTTATTAATTAGATATTATGAAAATTATTTAAAGAAAACCCTAAAATTAAAAGAAAGTAAAAAAGATAAAAGCGAAGGAATATGGATAAACATTCAACAATATAGGAATTTTGTAAAATTCACAAAAATAAATAAATAATCTATCTCAAAATTGACCACTAAAAAGCTTGCCTTATCCCAATGTGCTCTACTTGCGTATTTTTAAATAGGTCTCTGGATAATTTATTGGAGATTGAAGATATTTTGTCAAATTAGAAAACTATTCTTAATTGGCCACCATTAAAAAATCCTCAAATGCTAAATGATGTCTTAGAAGAGATTAAAATAAGAGATATAGAATCGAGTATATCAGAAATTTAGGAATAAATTAATATTATGAGAGAATAGATGAGTTAAAGAATTCATTTGCTTGAGAAATCTCTAATTTAAAGAATGAGTGAGAATCATGATATAATTCTAAATACTTATTCAAAAATCTCTTAATGCTAAAGCTTATGTACCCTTGTTGCTTCTTATTCTGGAAATCTCAATCAAATCTCCTCCTCTCAAGATATCAAGTCTATGCTTGAATCATTATTTGAAAAATAAGAATAAAATGAAGAAGAATTATAAAAAATTTTCGAAAACTCTAAAACTAATAGCATAGTAAAGGAACAAATTCGAGGCTTTAGCTAAAAAATGAATGAATTCTTTGATTTATTTAGTATTACTAATAATAATCCAGAAAAAACTCAAAATATTGAAAACTAAGGAAAAAAAGGAGGAGAATTTTAGATAACACCTAGTATTCAAGAATCCATAGATAAAAATGAAGAGAAGATAAAGGAGTTAAATGATAAAAATGCAGAGCTGGAAAAAGAAAATGCAGAGCTGAAGGTAGAAAAAACAAAGCTGAAGGAAGAAAAAACAGAGCTATAGAAAGAAAAAACAGAGCTGAAAAATGAAAAAAAAAACCTGGAGGAATAAGTTGAATAATATATAAAGTAAGTAAACATATTAAATGTAAATAATGAGAATTTAGTGAGTCTTTCGAATAAAAGTAAATATTATCTTAATGATCATTTACTCTATGTCAGATTATATAGAGGTTTAAACTGGGCTTGTGATGAATAAAAATGTGAATAATGTACAAATAAAAGTTTCTAATCAGGTTTCTGTAGCTTGCGATGTGATGATAGTGACTATGACTGTTGCTTATCATGTGCTCTCGAAATAGGTTTTTCTATTTAGCCACAAGATTAATAAGATAATTCAAGTGAAGATAGTGGCGAAATTAATGATTCTGAATTAGAATTAAAAAATTTATAAGTAAATTATAAAAACTTGACTCTTCTTATGAAAGATTACCTCTATGATTTAGATTCTCATGAGTGTTATCTGACATTTAAGAGAGAATCAAAAACAATGACTTGGAAATGTGATGTAATGAACGATGAATGTACTAATTAAGAGTTTACAAAAGTTTATGATGGATTTGTTTGTGAAGAGTGTGGATATGACTGCTGTTTACCATGTGCTCGTAAAAATGGTATTAAGCATAAATAGGAGTTAAACAATAGAAATTCAGAGCTGGAATAAGAAAAAAATGAGCTACCAGAACATTAATAAGATAGTTCAAGTGAAGATAGTGATGGCTTCAGACGTGTAAGACCGAATCAAAAACAATGACTTGGAAATGTGATGTAATGAACGATGAATGTACTAATTAAGTGTTTACAAAAGTTTATGATGGATTTGTTTGTGAAGAGTGTGGATATGACTGCTGTTTACCATATTGTTTACCATATGCTAGTAAAAATGGCATCACTTTTAAGTGATCTAATAGAAATAGCTATTTATTTTCACTTCTTCAAACTATAAATTTTGTATTTATTCCATCAAAACTATTTTCAGTACATATACACTTTTTATGCTACTTTATTTAAGTCATACATGTTTTGATCATAAAATATGCTGTTTTATTATCAAATATATGAAAATTATTTATACTATTTTCTATAATCTAAGAAATACATTTTTTTTGGAAAAATAAAATGCTTTAAATTTATAGTTTCATAATCCAATAAAAAATATATTTTAATTCCAAAGTACTTTACCTTAAATCTAATTGAAGAATAGTATGAGATAAAAGTGGAAGGCTTAAAAACTTTTTTTATATTATTAAAATTATTTTTGCTAACAATAGAGAAGATTAACAATTACATCTTCTAAGTTGTAATATTTCTATTTCTATTATTTCATTATTTTCTAAATAAATTTAACTCAATTTCTATTTTATTTATCCACTTTCATCAAAATAATTTATTTTAAAGTGATTTTAATAGACACAAAAACATATTTATTTCTTCTTCTCAATTTATTTTGGTAATGAATAAATCCGTGGCACAATATATTAATATATTATAAAAAATTAACAATATATTTATGTTTTTTTATAATTTTATTAAAAAATTAAAATAATATTAATATTAAAACTTAAAAAAAAAATTTAAAAATTTTGAATATTTATGAATACATTTTTTTTAGTTTAATCATAATATCAACATATATATTTTTTAAATACAAAAAAATTTTTTAATTGATATATAATGTAAATTTCTTTTTAATTAGATATGAAATAAAAAATAAATAAATATCAAGCATATATTTTTTTCATAACTAATCTTTGTGCTTTAAGAATTCTAGTTCTAAATTTAAACTGTGATCTATAAGCATGATAATTACCTCTTAATTAAGTAATAAAATAATAAATTCAACTTATAATAAAGAGAAAAAATATAAATTTTATTGAAATATATTTGTTAATAGCATTTATTAAATGTAAAAAGCAATAATAAAAATATTTTAAATTATTTTTGTTTTATCCTTAACATTATATATTTTCCTACTACTGTGGTTTTTATTAAATAATTTATAAAGTCAAATTAAGAATAAATAAGAATCTTTACTAAAGATCAAGTATCAATGTTTAGAGATTAGCACAATTTGATAAACTATCGACTAATTATAATGCCCCATCAGCACTGATTTCATTCCATCTTGTTAAAATTTAACATTTAAAATTATTTATATGAAGAAACAAATTAAAAAAATTATTTTTACTTAATAAAAAGTACCAAATTTTAGAGATTACTACAATATTCAAATGAAGTGCCTAAGTTAATAGCTCCTTCATCTCCTATTAAATTATTGCTTTCAATTTTATTACAAAAATTAGTTAATTCAATCGTTTAAAAATAACAAATAAATATAAACTAATATAATATTTTTTAAGCAATAAATAAATAAGAAATATAAACAAAAAATAATTTACCCTAGGTAGAGTGTCAAGCTTTATAGATTAATACACTTTTCTAATGAAGAACCTAAATATGCTGTACCTTTATCGCCAATACAATTGTTGCTTTTAAATTTAATCATAAATATAAAATCAAATATCAAAAATAAAAATAAAAATTTAACATGAAGAACAATTAATCAATCAGACAGACAAATAATTCTAATAATTTTATATTTAAAAATGAAAACAAAATAGTAAAGATATAAATAAATATAAATTATTTAGTACAAGAGGTAGAGTTCTAATGAAGATAGTTGTGAGCATTTTTCTAAAGCACACCCTAAATCATATACAAGCTCTTCATTAATTAGTGATTCACTTTTAAAATATATAAAAATTATTTATATTACATTCTATAATCTGAGAAATAAATTTATTTTGGAAAAATAAAATGCTTTAAATTTATAGTTTCATAATTGAATTTAAATTGTTGATCGAAGAATTAAAAAATATTAAAAAATGTAATAAAAAAAAGGATTCAATATTCTTTAATTCCAAAGTACTTTACCTTAAATCTATGTCAAGAATGGTATGAGATAAAAGTGGAGAGCTTAAAAACTTTTTTTATTAATAATTAACATTATTTTTGATAACAATAGAGAAAATTAAGAATTACATCTTCTAAATTGTTATATTTGTTTTTCTATTACTTCATTTTTTTCTAAATAATTTTAAATTTTCAAATAACAAATTTAATTTTGATTTAAGAATTAAAAGAAATCCTTTTTATTCAAAATTTAATTTCATGCATTTTAATTTTTATTTCAATGTAAAAATTAAGAGATTAAAAAAATTTCTAATAAATTATTAAATAATTTAGTATTAAATAAAATTGATTAATTTCAAAGGATTAACAAATTTAATTTCAAAAATATATAAGCATTTCTTTTAAAGAAATCATTAAACATCAAATTTAAAATATCTCTAAAATTATTTTAAATAATCTAAATAAAAGTTTAAAGTACTGATTATCAAATTTACTGCATATTATATAAATTTAATAAAGTATATTACATCAAAAAAGTGATTTAAAATTTATTTATAATTTAATACAAGGAGAAAAAAAATAATTTAATTTTCCTCCTTAATTAGTATGTTTTAAGGTAGGTACAAAGGAGTATACCAATGTTTATTATATATAAATTAAGAAATAATACTATAATTCTATTACAGAATTTTAATAATATAATAAAAGATGGAGTAGACTTTATAATAAATTGTTCCTGTGATTCTTAATATCACATAAAAAGATGAGAAAAATATTTAAATATCATCATAAAATAACAAAAAATAACCAAAAATATGAAATTATAATGAAATATTTGAGTTAATTTAAATTTATTATTAAATTCATTATAAAATATTATTTATTTTAATCTTAATAGCTCAAATGATGTAATATTAAATGAAGATAATTAGTTAAATAAATAATATACAAACAATGAGGATAACTCAAAAAAAAATAGAGAAATACAAAAATATATTTTTTAAATAATGGTAAATAAATGATATTAGAAGATTGCTTAAGTAATAAAAAAATAAAAAATTTACAAAATTTAAATAGTACAAGACAATACATACACTCATTATAAATTCTATTTCTTAGTTACTATTTGATATTTTATTAATAATTTCTTCATTATTAGTAGTTATATCTAATTTAAAACAATAAATTTTAAAAACAAACTAACTCCTTCTCCTAATTTAAAAGACTTTTTAATCTTAGAGAACATATTTTAATTGTTAAGTATTAACCTATTCTCTTATTTTAGAATAAATAAAAATTTTATTTTTAAAAGGATAAATAAGATTTTAGACTTCAAAAATAAAACATAAAATATTGTTGAAAGTTATTAGTAGTTAGCAATGAAATATTAAAAAAAATATTTATTGTTATTTACAAATTAAGGAACTCATATGTAAATAAATATGTTGAGATATACAAAATTTTTAAAAATTTTTAACTAATACTAAATTAAAAAATCAATATCTCATTATATAGTTTTATAAGCTATCTATTTATTAATCATTTTTTTTATAAAATAGATTCAACATCTTTTTCATAGCTTTATAAGAAGCTTTATGTTAATTGTGGAATTAATTGTGGTGGAATAGGTACTTTAGGATCATTTAAGAAATATCCCTCCATAAAAGTATTTGTAGAGTTAGATTCTTTCAAAAATATTCCATTAATAATATTCTCTATTCTAGTTATATTAGAGTTTTTAGGCATTTTTGGGTGATCATCAAGATGAGCATTCACAATCAAAACTTAATTTTGATTAATTTTTTTTTTATGAATAATATTTAATGACTCAATTCTATGACCATCCTGCATTGGTTTAAGTTTAAAAACTGTCACCTTTGTATCTGAATCTATCACTTCGAGAGATTCAAATACTTCACATTATTCACGGTTATTTTTAATACTTTCATAGTTATTAAAGAAATATTCTACAACCTAATTAACTTAAGCTGGAATATTGCCTTCAAGCTTTAAAATTTACTTTTCAGTCTTGTTATAAGGTTTCGCTGATAAAGTAAAATACTTTCCTTTCAAAAGGACATTCCAATTTTCTTAAGAATTTTTAACCAGCTAAGCATCATCAATAGCTTTATCTACAATTGAGGAATATTGACTTTGTCCCATTTTTTAAAAAGATATAATAAATTCTTTGAAAATAATTTAATGATTATTAAGTATTTGCTAATTTTACTTCACATTTAAAGCTCGAAAAACTAACTTAATACAGGTCAATTTATTATTAAATACATATAATAGAAAATTGTATTTTTATTTTTAAATCTCCAAATTTATCAGATTATTAAGAGTTACACTCAAATTAAATAATGCGAATTATTAAATCTTAGCAATAGTTAATGTAAACTATTTAATATATAGAAAATTAAAGCTAATTATTCACATAATTTCAATGTTAGTAATTAAAATTTACCAGATTCATAGCAATTTACAGAAAATATTGTTTAAAACATAAAATCTAATTTTTTTAATAACTGATTTTGATTTTGATTTAGAATTTACTAAAATATAAATTTGTAAATAAATTATTTAATTTACTTTTTTTTTTAATGGAAACTTATAATAATAAAAAATTAATATTTATTATGAGTTTCATATTGTTTGAAGCTTTTTAAAATTGTCTTTTGTGAGTTTTTATTATATTAATTAATAAAAAATACAGATTTTTCTTAGATTATATGTTTGTCGGATTTAAAAAGAATTTTTGTTTGTTACATATCAAAAATTAAATAAATTTATCTATTTAAACAGATTTTTATTTATTTGCGTATTGTAAAATTGAGATTACAGTTTATAAACTAATGAAATTGATAAAAGTAAAATTTATTATTTTCTTTTATTTTAAAAATTTTTAAGGGTTTTTTAAAAAAAGCAATTAAATATTAAAAATAATAATTTTATTTACAATTATTTAATTTTAAAGAAATTTTTATAAATTAAAATATTTTGACTTTTAAAAATAATTTAAGATAGTATTCCAAATTTTTTATTGCAATATATTTAGTATATCTAAATATTTTTTAAAAATTGTAATTTTTTTATCCTATAATTATGTTTAAAAAATATTAATTTCGATTATTAATATTAAAAATTTATATATTTGATATAAAAGCATTGCATTTACAAAATTTAATAAGATATAATAAGACACTAGTAATTATTTAAAGATATAATTTTTTTATGTGAAAATTTGTGGTTAGCTTTAGAGTAATTATTTTATTTTTGTAAATTTAATTTATAAATTATATTTTATTTAATATATTATTTATTTACTTACAAAAAATTGGTATTTATAAGTAAAAATAATAATAAATCTTACAAAATATAAGGTTAAAATATCCTATCACAAAATATACTTACTTTTTTCAATAAATTTTTATTATCATAAGAAATATTTTTTAAAGGTAACTAATCTTTTTGATTTAAGACACTTTCTTACTTTCAATTCTTATAATTCTTTCCTTATTTTTTATTTAATATAAATTAGAGTAAATTAATAAAAAAAGTTTATTAATGAATAAGATTTTTGAATTAAAAATTATATTTTAAATCAAATAATAATAAAAAAATTAGCAGAATAAAATAAAAATTTTAACAAATCAAATAAAAATTTAATAAATTAATAAAAAGAGTTATATTGATTTTATATTTTAAAAAATAACACTCAAAAACTGTTTTTACTAAAGGGTAAGTGTCAAATTTGAGAGATTAGTGCACTTTCCTAATCCAACACTTAAGCTTAATGCACCTTCATCATTAATTTAATTCGCCCTTTTTAAATATTGAAGAAAAAAATACAATTAATTAATTAGAAGGAAGGAAGACAGGAATAAATTAAGAAAAAATATAGATAATAAGTAATAATAAAAGCAAATTTTGAAAATTAAAATTAGTTAAATTAACAATGAAAGAAAATAAAAAAGAAAAACAAAAATAAATGAATGAAATAAAAAGCTAATAAATAAAAAATTAAATTAGAATTTTATTGTTTTTAATTCATTTTTGAATTAAAAATTATCACAATCCAAAACAAATAATCTATTTTTACATAAGACTTAGTGTCAAATTTGAGAGATTAGTGCACTGTGCTAAAGCAGAACCTAAGTCTGATGCACCTATTGCACCAATTTAATTGTTGCTTTTTAAATATTGAAGAAAAAAAATATAATTAATTAACTATTTAGAAGGAAGGATAATATTGAAGAAAAGATATAATATAATATAATAAGAAATGAATACATTTTTAATAAAAGTAAAATTTGAAAATGAAAAAATTAATTAAATTAACTAATAAAGAAAAATAATTCAATTCAAGCAGAATAATTATAAAAAACAAAAATAATTAAAATAAAAAATATCACAACCCAAAAAATTAAATTGCTCTTACAAAAGTCTAAGTGCCAAATTTGAGAGATTAGTGCACTGTGCTAAAGCAGAACCTAAATCTGATACACCTTTATCACCAATTTAATTCTTACTTTTTAAGTATTGAAGTAAAAAAAAATATTTAATTAGTAAATTAGAAGAAAGGAAAAATGAAGAAAAAATATGAAATAATAAGAAATGAATTAATTTATAAAAAATGAATACTTTGAAAATAAATAAATTAAAGAAAAAAAAAAACGCAAGCTGGATAAAAAAGAAAAATAAAAAGCTACATTCAAAAACTAATAAACTATTTTTACCTAAGACTGAGTGTCAAATTTGAGAGACTGGTGCATTATGCTAAAGCAAAACCTAAACCTGATACACCTTCATCATTAATTTAATTCTCCCTTTTTAAATATTAAAGAAAAAATTTTAATTAATTATAAAATTAGAAAGAAGGAAAAAATGAAGAATAAAAAAATAATAATAAGTAACGAATTAATTAATAAATAATAAAATCAAAAGTTAGTTAAATTAAAAATGAAAAAAAAAAACTCAAGCAAAATATAAAACAAAAACAAAAACAAATCAAATAAAAATCTAATTAATAAATAAATTAAAAGAGTTAGTTTTTTTGTTTTTAATGGATTTTAAAATAAAAAATACCATAAATCTAAACAAATAAATTGTTTATACCTAAGATTAAGTGTCAAATTTGAGAGAATAGGGCACTTTGCTAAACCAGAACCTAAGTATGATGCACCAATTGCACCAATTTAATTCGCCCTTTTTAAATATTGAAGAAAAAATTAATTAGTTAATTAGAAAGAATGGAAAAAAGAAGAAAAAATATGAAATAATAAAAAATTAATTAATAATAAAAACAAAGTTTAAAAATGAAAAAGTTAGTTAAGTTATCAATGAAAGAAAAAAAAAACAAGCAGAATTAAAAAAAAAACAAAAATAACTCAAATAAAAAGCCAATAAATAAATAATTTAAAAGAATTCTTTATATATTAAAATATATCACAATCCATAACAAATAAACTGTTATTACCCAAGATCAAGTGATAAATTTGAGAGATTAGTGCACTTTGCTAAAGCAGAACCCAAATGTAATGCACCTTCAGCATTAATTTAATTCACCCTATTTAAAAATAGAAGAAATAAATTAATTATAGTTTATTAGAAGGAAGAAAAAAATGAAGAATAAATATGAAATGATAAGAAATAAATTAATTAATGGTAAAATCAAAATTTTAAAATGAAAAAATTAATTAATAAAATAAACAAAGAAAGAAAGAAGGAAAAAGGCATAAGCAGAGTAAAAAGAAAAATCAAAATTAATCAAACAAAAAACAAAAAATTAAAAAAGTTAGTTAATTTTATTTTTAAATTAAAAAATATCACAATCCATAGCGAATAAACTATTTTTACTAAAGATAAAGTGTCAAATTTGAGAGATTAGGGCACTTTGCTAAACCAGAACCTAAGCCTGATGCACCAATTATACTAATTGCACCAATTTAATTGTAGCTTTTTAAATTTTGAAGAAAAAAATATTTATAATTAGTAAGTTAGAAGGAATGAAAAAATGAAGAAAAAATATAAATAGTATGAAATAAGTTAATAATAAAAGTAACAAAATAAAAAAAACAAAAACACAATAAAAAATGAAAAACAAAAATAAATTAAATAAAAGCTAATAAATAAATCAAGATAGTTTGCCATATTATTTTAAATTTGTTTCATATTAAAAAATATCACAATCCAAAACAAATAAACTGTTTTTTACTCAAGATTAAGTATCAAATTTGAGAGATTAGTGCACTCTGCTAAAGCAGCAGCTAAATCTGATGCTCCAATTGCACCAATTTAGTTGTCACTTTTTAAATATTGAAGAAAAAAATATAATCAATTAGTAAATTGGAAGGAAAAGCAAAGAAAAGATAAGAAATGAATAAATTAATAATTAAAAAAAGAGAAAAAAAAAAACAGAATAAAAAAAGAAAAACAAAAATAAATCAAATAAAAGCTAATAAGTAAATAAATTAAGAAAGTAATTCATATTGTTTTAAATTAATTTTATATAATAATACCACAATTAAAAACAATAAAACTGTTTTTACCTTAGACTAAGTGTCAAATTTAAGACATTAGTGCACTATGCTAAAGCAAAAGCTAAATCTTATGCTCCTTTATCACTAATTTAATTTTAGCTTTTTAAATATTGAAGAAAAAAGATATAATTAATAATTAGAAGGAATGAAAAAATGAGTTAATTTAACAAAGAAACAAAAAAATACAAACAGAGTAAAAAATAAGAATAAAAATAAATTCAATAAAAATCTAATAAATTAATTGAAAGTTTAGTTATATTGTTTTTAATTCATTTTTAAATTAATCATACTAAAAGTTAAGTGTCAAATTTGAGAGATTAAAACACTTTGCTAAAGTAGAACCTAAATCAGATGCACTAATTGCACCAATTTAATTCCCCCTATTTAAATATTTAAGAAAAAATTGTAGTTAATTAGAAGGAAGGAAAAAAAAGAAAAAATTTGAAATATAAGAAATGAGCTAATTTTTAATAAAAGCAAAAGATGCAAAAGAAAAAAATTGTTAAATTAACAAAGAAAGAAAAAAAACGCAGCAGAATAAAAAAGAAAAACAAAAATAAATGAAATAAAAGTTATTAAATAAATTTAAACAGTTAAATTGTATTGAACTAATTTTTATATTAATAAATATCACAATCAAAACAAATAAATTATTTTTACGCAAGATTAAGTGACAGATTTGAGAGATTAATGCACTTTAATAAACCAAGACCCAAACTTTATACATCTTCATCACTAATTAAATTGTAGCTTTTTAAATATTGAAGAAAAAAATAAAATTAAATAACTAATTAGAAGGAAGGAGAAAATTAAGAAAAAATATGAAATTATAAAAAATGAATGAATTAATAATAAAAACAAAAGTTATAAATATTTGTATAAATAAAAATGAATGAATGAATGTAGATGAGAATTTTTATTTCAAAAAATATTAAATTAAAATACAAAAAAATATTAAATAATAATATAAATATTAATAAATTAAATATACCTCAGATCAATATGGAGAACCTAATGAGATTAAAATTAAGAGTTTAAAAACTTTTTTATTAATAAAATTAATTTGAAGAATATTCATAAAAAAAATATATTATCACTTTTTTTAGATCATTAAAGTATTTTTTTTATTATTTCATTTATTTTTTTATTTTTAAAAATATTGGAATAGCAATTTATGAAAACTTAATTAATTACAAGTATGTTAAATAATGAATGTACTTTTATTTCTTTTCAATTTTATAAAAAGAAGAAATAAATTATATAATTTATCAAATATGAAAATTCTATTTTTTTATTTAGTAAATTTTTCATTTATAATCTAGTAACGAGTGGAATATATATTTTTGATATTAAAATAATTATAAATTCTTTAACTATTCTCAAATTCAATTAGCTTTTTTTAAAGCACATGATATTTTGCTATAAAGGTTAGGATATTTATTTTCTAAAATATAAAATTTAATAATCAATCAATTTAAACAATTTATTTATTTAAGCTGGCCATTTATTAGTTAGTTATCATATATTGGGGCATATAAAATTAAAAATATAGTATGTCTTATAATGTCTTAAATACCATATTACCTCGATCAGAGACCTGATTGAGTTCCAGAGGTTTATTAAATTTCTCATATTTTCAAGGCACTTTTTTTTGGGCAAAAAAGATACTTAGGGAATGCCTTAATTAATGAGCATTTACAGTATATATTATATTTTTCTAGTAATTTTATATTTTATATATTTATTCATCCATCATTTTTTTTAATGTATTTATTATCATTAACATACATAAAAATAAATTAATCTCCTAGATTTAAGAAACTTTTTCCTTAGTTCAAATTTTAGTGATTCATGGTAATCGCTATTACTTTTTTTAATATAAATTAGTTTAAGTTACTAATCAAGATTAACAATAAATAAATAAATTAAAAGAGTTCTATTATTTTAAATTCAATTTATATTAAAATATATCTAAAATAATAACAAATAAACTATTTTTACATAAAATAAAGTTTCAAGTTTGTGAAATTAGTGCACTTTGCTAAGGTAGAACCTAAATATAATACTCCTTGTTCACTCATGTAATAATTCTTACTTTATATATATTGAATATAATATTTATAACTAATTGTTAGCAAGTAAAAATGAAATTTTAACAAATGAATGTTAACAATCAAAGCAAAAAATTGTAAATTAAAATTATTTTAATTTAAAAAGAATACAAGAGCAATACAAAATATAAAAATAAGTTAAATGAAAACCTAATAAATAAAGAAATAAATTAAAAGAGTTTTAATGGTTTTTAATTTGTTTTTATGTAAAAAAATATCACAATCCAAAATTTTTACCTAATATCAAGCGTCAAATTTGAGAGACTTGTACATTTTGCTAAAGCAGAGCCTAGACTTTTGGCATCTTCATCACCAATAAAGTTCCTACTTTTTAAATATTGAAAAAAAATAATCAATTTGTGACCTTAAAAGAAATTCAAAGAAAAAATATGAAATAATAAGAAATAAATTAATTAAAATAAATGAGTTAAATTAAGAAGAACAAAAAATACAAGCATAATAAAAATAAAAGTAAATCAAATAAATAATTAAATAATTAAATTAAAAAATAAATATGATTATTTTTGTTTATTTTTTTTGAAAAAAATATAAAAAAAAACTGTTTTTACCGAAGATTAAGTCTCAAATTTGAGAGATTAATGCAATTTGATAAAGCTAAACATAAACCTGAAGCACTTTTATCACCAATTTCATTTCCGCTTTTTAAATATAGAAGAATAAAATATAAAGTAAATTAGTTAGAAAGAAAAAATGAAGAAAAATAAGAATTAATTATTCATTAAACCAAAAACTAAAAATGAAAAAATGAGTTAAATTAAGAAACAAAAAATTCAACTATGAAAAGAAGAAAATAAATCAAATAGAATGCTGGCCAATAAACAAAATAATAAATGAATAAGTAAGTTAAAAGAGTTTTTTTCTTTTTAAATTCTTTTTTATATGAAAAAAAATAACAATATAAACTGTTTTTACTCAAGATAAAGTGTCAAATTTTATAAATTAGTGCACTTTTTTAAATCAGAACCTAAAGCTAATGCACCCCCATCGCCAATTTGAATATCACTTTTTAAATTTTGAAGAAAAAATATAATTAATTAGTTATTTTAGAGAATTCTTAGTAATGAAGGTAAAATTAAAAAATTTATTAAACTTAAAAAGAAAAAAAACAGAATCAGACAGACTAAAAAATAATAAACAAATCAAATAAAAACTAATAAATAAATAAACTAAAAATTTTAATAGTTTTTAATTTATTTTAAATAAAAATATAACAATCAAAAATGAATCATTTTTTTTTACTTCAACTAAAGGGTCAAATTTGAGAGACTAGTGCTCTTTGCTAAATTAGAAATTAAGCCCGATATACCAATTATACTAACTTAATTTTCACTTTTTAAAAATTGAAGAAAAAAAATATTATTAAATAATTAGCTAGAAGGAAAAATAAGAAAGAAAACATATGAAAGTTTAACAAATCAATAAGTTTATAATTTTAATAAAAATATTTTAAATATTATGAAATGAGTTAATAAGAAAAATAAAATAAAAATAAATCAAATAGAAAGCTAATAAATAAGTTAAATGGGTTAATTATATTGTTTTAAACTCATTATTTATATTAAAAAAATATCATAATCTAATCTAAAACAAAGTTGTTTACCGAAAATCAAGAAATAATTTTGAGAGATTAATGCATTTTGCTAAAGCAGAACCTAAGCCTGATATGCCTTCATCATTAATTGAATTAGAACTTTTAAAAAATTGAAGAAAAAATATTTTATTAATTAGTAAGTTTGTTAATTGTAAAAATATGAAAGAAAAGCAAATTAATTAATTTAAAATTTTAAAAATATAACAATCAAAAACAAATAAAAAGTTTTTACCTAAGATAAAGTTTCAATTTTGAGAGATTAGTGTACTCTGCTAAAGTAGAACCTAAGCTTAATGCACCAGTAGTATCAATTTAACTTGCTCTTATTAATAATGGAAGAAAATTAATAAAATTATTTATACAGTTAGTTAAAAAAAAAAGAAAAGCATGAAAAAAAAGTTAAAAATAAAGAAAGAAAGAAAGAAAGAAAGAAAGAAAGAAAGAGAAAAAAACAGAATTAAAATAAATAAATAAGTAAATTAAAAGAGTTTTATTATTTTAAATAATTATATTTTTAAAAATTATTTTCAGTATAAATAAATTATTTTTACTGAAAATCAAGAGTCAAATTTGAAAGATTAGAGCAGTTAACTAAATCAGAACCTAAATCAGATGCATCTTAATCACCAATTTATAGATTAGAAAGTCTATTAGACAAAATATATTATAAATAACTTGAAAATTATATTAAAAAAGATAAAAAATGAAAATATACCTTTCATCATAATGGAGAGTTGAATGAGATTAAAGTGAAAATTTTATGAACTTTTTTTTATCAGTAAATATAAATTAAAAGAAAATTAATAAAAAATAAATAAATATTTACTTCTTCTAAATTCTTAAAATGTTTTTTATATAACATCATTTATTTACTTATTTATTTTTCAAAAATGTTGAATCTCAAAATTTGCAAATTTAATAAATTATAAAAATATTAGGAGATTAATTTAGTTTTAATTAGAGTTTATTTGGATAAAAAGAACAAATAATGATAAGGTAGATAAAATAAGAAATTACATACCTTGATTATAGGAAGTGATATCACCAAAAAATTAGCTTAACATTTATTATTAAATTTTAATCCTACTAATTAAAGCATAAAAATTTAAAAATGTAATAGTAATTAGAGATCGATGGGTGGGTAGGTAGGTATACATTGAAAAATTCAGTTCTTAAATTTTAACTAAATAATTTTTATAATAATATTTAGGTTTCAGTGTAGTAATGAGGGGAAATTAATAGACTTTATAGCATATTTAGTATTTATAATATTTCTAAACAGAGCTGAGAGCTGGAAACAGATAAAAAAATTTACGATCTTTGGGTAATGTGAACAAAACTACATTATAAAAATATTAATTATCAAAAAAATACTTATGTATATTAATGATAAAGAGTAATTATCCATTTACGTTGTTAATTTGATTCAAAAAATAAATTCAATTTAAATCTAAGGCATACAAAAAACAATTTAATATTAAATTTATTTTTTTGTTAATTAATTAAAATCAGTATTTTCTATTCTTTTTGATTTTTTCATTTAAATTGAAAGTAAGTCAACCATATTTAGGTTTTGGTTCAGTAAAACGCACTAATCTCTAAATTTTGTTTGCCACTATATTTATTGTAAGTTATTGAATAAATTTGATTGAAAAAATAAATAAATAAATAAATAAATAAATGGGGTTAAGCTAAATAATTTTAAAACAAAATAATACAAAATTTGAAATTCTATTTATTTTATTAACTAACTAAAATCAACATTTTATTTTCTATTTCAAATTATTTTACTAAATATATATATTGTAGTTTTTTTAATGTTGGAAACTATATAAATTCAAATCGATTTCTTTGTATATTATTAATCACAAAAGTTAAAATAAAAAGTAAAATTTGATTTCTCCTTGAGGTTTTATTTAAATCATGGTATCTAATTAATTAATCATGATCAATAAAAAAAGGATAGAAATATGATTGGCAGATAATATTTCAGATTAAAATAAAACTGGCATATAAAAGCTTGGAATTTATATTATTTAATAAGATATAAAATAACACTAAATGTATCAAATTATTTTATCATTTTTGGAGAAACCGGAGGGTTTGCTTAAGAGGAATATTAATTTATTTAAGTAAAGTTAATTTTTTTATTTTTTATAAATAATTTATTTACTTACAACTATATGAATGAAATTTATAATTAAAAACAATTATAAAATCTATCTATCTATTTATATTTTATGTTAATAAACTTTTTTTAAATATTATATAATTAAATATATTATATTATTCAAAACTTTAATATTTATTCATTCATCCTTTTTTCGCCACTTGTTTATCACCAGAAATATTTTTGAAAGACAACTAATCTTTTTGATTTAAGACACTTGCTTATTACTTTGAATTTTTAAGATTCACTCATTGATCTAAAAATTTAATAATAAATATGTTTAAATTTTAAATAAATATCAAAATCGAATAAACTTTTAAATTAAAAATTATTTCTTAAATTAATAAATAAAATAGCATTAATGGAATAAAAAAGATAAAAAAATAAATCAAATTAAAGCTATCAAATAAATTCAAAGAGCTTTTTTGTTTTTTATTCATTTTTATAGTTTAAAATATCACAATCTAAAAATTATAAACTGATGCACCGATTGCACCAATTTAATTGTAACTTTTTAAATATTGAAGAAAAAAAATATCATTAAATAGTTAATTAGAAGGAAAAAATGAAGAAAAATATGAAATAATAAGATTAATAATTAATTAATAATAAAAGTAAAAGTTAAAAATAAAATGATGAGCTAAATTAACAAAGAAAGAACAATAAAAGCAAGCACAATAAAAGGCAATAGAAAAAAGAGCTTTATTGTTTTTAATTAGTTTTTATAATTAAAAATATTACAATCCAAAACAAATAAACTGTTTTTACTCAAGACTAAGTGTCAAATTTTAGAGATTAATACAATTTGCTAAACAAGAACCTAAGCCTGATGCACCCATTGCACCAATTTAATTGTAACTTTTAAATTATTGAACAAAAAATATATTATTAAATAGTTAATTAAAAGGAAAAAATTGAAGAAAAAATATGAAATAATAAGATTGGTTAATTAACAATAAAAGCAAAAGTTGTAAATAAAATGATGAGTTAAATTAACAAAGAAAGAACAAAAAAAAGCAAGCACAATAAAAAGAAAAAGAAAAAAGAGCTTTATTGTTTTTAATTAGTTTTTATAATTTAAAATATATCACAATCCAAAACAAATAAACTATTTTTACTTAAGGAAAAGTCCTAAATTTGAGAGATTAATGCAGTTTACTAAACCAGAACCTAAGCCTGATGCACCCATTGCACCAATTTAGTTGTAACTTTTTAATTATTGAAGAAAAAATATATCACTAAATAGTTAATTAGAAGGAAAAAATGAAGAAAAAATATGAAACAATAAGATCGATTAATTAACAATAAAAGCAAAAGTTGTAAATAAAATGATGAGTTAAATTAACAAAGAAAGAACAAAAAAAGAAACAATAAAAGAAAAAGAAAAAAGAGCTTTATTGTTTTTAATTAGTTTTTATAATTCAAAATATCACAATCCAAAACAAATAAACTGTTTTTACGATAGATTAAGTGTCAAATTAGAGAGATTAATACAATTTGCTAAACCAGAACTTAACCCTGATGCACCTATTGCTCCAATTTAATTGTTACTTTTTAATTATTGAAGAAAAAATATATCATTAAATAGAGTAAATTTCGATACAAATTTACAAAAAGCGAGTTTTATATACCGTGTTTTTACATTTAATAAAATTAAAATTTTAAATATTTTTTGTGAATTTTTTTTCATCCATTTTTGAGTTTGAAAAAATTTATTTTTTTCAAAAAAAATGACATGTTATAAGAATATACGGTATCTATTATTTCAAATTTTATATTTTGAGAATTTAAAGCTTTCTAAAAACTCAAAAATAAAGCTGTTTTAAGCTTATTTAGCTGCATTTATTATGTTATTAAGATATATTACATTTCGCCTTTTGTAAATTAAATAGGCATTTCACTCTAGTTAATTAGAAGGAAAAAATGAAGAAAATATATGAAATAATGAGATTAATTAATAATAAAAGCAAAAGTTGAAAATAAAAT
Organism: Tetrahymena thermophila SB210; assembly: GCF_000189635.1. Classification (NCBI taxonomy): domain Eukaryota; phylum Ciliophora; class Oligohymenophorea; order Hymenostomatida; family Tetrahymenidae; genus Tetrahymena; species Tetrahymena thermophila. The sequence goes on from NW_002476259.1 coordinate 65,886, forward strand.
GATGAGTTAAATTAACAAAGAAAGAACAAAAAAAGCAAGTACAATAAAAAGAAAAAGAAAAAAGGCTTTATTGTTTTTAATTAGTTTATAATTAAAAATATCATAATCCAAAACAAATAAACTGTTTTTACTCAAGCTGAAGTGTCAAATTAGAGAGATTAATACAATTTGCTAAACCAGAACTTAAGCCTGATGCACCTATTGCACCAATTTAATTGTTACTATTTAATTATTGAAAAAAATATATCATTAAATAGTTAATTTGAAGGAAAAAATGAATAATATGAAATAATAAGATTGATTAATTAATAATAAAAGCAAAAGTTGTAAACAAAATAATGAGCTAAATTAACAAAGAAAGAAGAAAAAAATGTAAGCAAGCACAATAAAAAGAAAAAAAAAAGAGCTTTATTGCTTTTAATTAGTTTTTATAATTAAAAAATCACAATCCAAAACAAATAAACTGTATTTACATAAGGTGAAGTGTCAAATTTGAGAGATTAATGCTTTTTGCTAAAGAACAACCTAATCCTGATGCACCCATTGAACCAATTTAATTATAACTTTTTAAATATTAAAGAAAAAATATATCATTAAATAGTTAATTAGAAGAAAAAAATGAAACAATAAGATTGATTAATTAATAATAAAAGTAAAAATTGAAAATAAAATATGAGCTAAATTAACAAAGAAAGAACAAAAAAAGAAAGCACAATAAAAGAAAAAGAAAAAAGAGTTTTATTTTTTTTAATTAGTTTTTATTATTAAAAATATCACAATCCAAAACAAATAAACTGTTTTTACCCAAGATTAAGTGTCAAATTAGAGAGATTAATACAATTTGCTAAACCAGAACCTAAGCCTGATGCACCCATTGCACCAGTTTCATTGTTACTTTTTAATTATTGAAGTTATAATATATCATTAAATAGTTAATTAAAAGGAAAAAATGAAGAAAAAATATGAAACAATAAGATTGATTAATTAATAATAAAAGTAAAAAGTTGAAAAATAAAATAATAAGTTAAATTAACAAAGAAAGAAGAAAAAATAATCAAGCACAATAAAAAGAAAAAGAAAAAAGAGTTTTATTGCTTAAAATTAGTTTTTATAATTAAAAATATCACAATCCAAAACAAATAAACTGTTTTTACAAAAGATCAAGTGTCAAATTTGAGAGATTAATGCAATTTGCTAAACCAAAACCTAAGCCTGATACACCTTAATCACCAATTTTATTCCAACTTTTTAAATATTGAACAAAAAATATATCATTAAATAGTTAATTAGAAGGAAAAAATGAAGAAAAAATATGAAATAATAAGATTGATTAATTAACAATAAAAGCAAAAATAGAAAATAAAATGATGAGTTAAATTAACAAAGAAAGAACAAAAAAAAGCAAGCAAGCACAATAAAAAGAATAAGAAAAAAGAACTTTATTGTTTTTAATTAGTTTTTTTAACTAAAAATATCACAGTCCAATACAAATAAACTGTTTTTACCGAAGATCAAGTATCAAGTTTGAGAGATTAATGCAATTTGCTAAACCAGAACCTAAACCTGATGCACATTTATCACCAATTTAATTGTAACTTTTTAAATATTTGAAGAAAAAATATATATATAAATAAATAGTTAATTAGAAGGAAAAAATGAAGAAAAAAAATAATAAGATTGATTAATTAATAATAAAATCATAAGTTTAAAATAAAATGACGAGCTAAATTAATAAAAAATGAACAAAAAAAAGCAAGCACAATAAATAGAAAAAGAAATAAGAGCTTTATTGTTTTTAATTAGTTTTTTTAACTAAAAATATCGCAGTCCAATACAAATAAACTGTTTTTACCGAAGATCAAGTGTCAAGTTTGAGAGATTAATGCAATTTGCTAAACCAGAACCTAAACCTGATGCACATTTATCACCAATTTAATTGTAACTTTTTAAATATTGAAGAAAAAATATATAAATAAATAAATAAATAATTAATTAGAAGGAAAAAATGAGAAAAAATATGCAATAATAATAATAATAATTACAAAAGTTGAAAATAAAATGATGAGCTAAATTAATAAAGATTGAATAAAAAAAATCAAGCAGAATAAAAAGAAAAAGAAAAAAGAATTTATTGTTTTTAATTAGTTTTTATAATTAAAAATATCACAATCCAAAACAAATAAACTGTTTTTACCCAAGATTAAGTGTCAAATTAGAGAGATTAATGCAATTTGCTAAACCAGAACCTAAGTCTGATGCACCAGTTGCACCAATTTAATTGTAACTTTTTAAATATTGATGAAAAATATATCATTAAATAGTTAATTAAAAGGAAAGAATGAAGAAAAAATATGAAACAATAAGATTGATTAATTAATAATAAAAGTAAAAAGTTGAAAAATAAAATAATAAGTTAAATTAACAAAGAAAGAAGAAAAAAAAGCATACAAGCACAATAAAAAGAAAAAGAAAAAAGAGTTTTATTGTTTTTAATTAGTTTTTATAATTAAAAATATCACAATACAAAACAAATAAACTGTTTTTACCCAAGATCAAGTGTCAAGTTTGAGAGATAAATGCAATTTGCTAAATCAGAACCTAAACCTGATGCACATTTATCACCAATCTAATTTTTTCTTTTTAAATATTGAAGAAAAAAAATATCATTAAATAGTTAATTAGAAGGAAAAAATGAAGAAAAATATGAAATAATAAGATTAATAATTAATTAATAATAAAAGTAAAAGTTAAAAATAAAATGATGAGCTAAATTAACAAAGAAAGAACAAAAAAAAGTAAGCAAGCACAATAAAAAGAAAAAGGAATAAGAGCTTTATTGTTTGTTTTTAATTAGTTTTTATAATTAAAAATATCACAATCCAAAACAAATAAACTGTTTTTACCCAAGATCTAGTATCAAGTTTGAGAGATTAATGCAATTTGCTAAACCAGAACCTAAGCTTGATGCACCAATTGCACCAATTTCATTGTTACTTTTTAATTATTGAAAAAAAAAATTTGAAACAATAAGATTGATTAATTAATAATAAAAGCAAAAGTTGAAAATAAAATGAGTTAAAATAACAATGAAAGAACAAAAAAAATGCAAGCATAAGAAAAAGAAAAAAAGCTTTATTGTTTTTAATTAGTTATTATAATTAAAAATATCACAATCCAAAATAAATAAACTGTTTTTACGATAGATTAAGTGTCAAATTAGAGAGATTAATACAATTTGCTAAACCAGAACTTAAGCCTGATGCACCTATTGCACCAATTTAATTGTTACTTTTTAATTATTGAAGAAAAAATATATCATTAAATAGTTAATTAGAAGGAAAAAATGAAGAAAAAATAATAAATAATAAGATTGATTAATTAATTAATAATAAAAGCAAAAGTTGAAAATAAAATGATGAGCTAAATTAACAAAGAATGAACAAAAAAAAGTAAGCAAGCACTATAAAAAGAATAAAGGAAAAAGAGCTTTATTGTTTTTATAATTAAAAATATCACAATCCAAACAAATAAACTGTTTTTACCCAAGATCAAGATTCAAATTTGAGAGATTAATGCACTTTGCTAAACCAAAACCTAAGCCTGATGCGCCTTTATCACCAATTTAATTGTAACTTTTTAAATATTGAAGAAAAAATATATCATTAAATAGTTAATTAGAAGGAAAAAATGAAGATAAAATATGAAATAGTAAATAAGATTAATTATTAATAAAAATAAAGTTAAAAATAAAATGGTGAGCTAAATTAACAAAGAAAGAACAAAAAAAAGCAAGTACAATAAAAAGAAAAAGAAAATAGATCTTTATTATTTTTAATTAGTTTTTATAATTAAAAATATCACCATCCAAAACAAATAAACTGTTTTTACTTAAGGCAAAGTGTCAAATTTGAGAGATTAATCAACTTTGTTAAAGAAAAACTTAAGCCTGACGCACCAATTGCACCAATTTATTTTATACTTTTTAAATATTGAAGAAAAAATATATCATTAATAAGTTAATAAAAAGGAAAAAATGAAATAATAAGATTAATTAATAAAAAATAAAAGCAAAAGTTGAAAATAAAATGATAGGCTAAATTAATAAAAGAAAGAACAAAAAAAAGTATGCAAGCACAATAAAAAGAAAAAGAAAAAAGAGCTTTATTGTTTTTAATTAGTTTTTATAATTAAAAATATCACCATCCAAAACAAATAAACTGTTTTTACCCAAGATCAAGTGTCAAATTTGAAAGATTAACACAATTTGCTAAACCAGAACATAAGTCTGATACACCTTTATCACAAATATAATTGGAACTTTTTAAATATTGAAGAAAAAATATTTAATTTAATAGAGTAAGTTGCCATACAAATTAACAAAAAGCGAGTTTTAACTGTCTTTTTACATTTTACAAAATTAAAATTTTAAATATTTTTTCAAAATTCTTTTTCATCTTAAAACATCTAACCTCGTATTGTAATTTAAAAATTTACACACTGCGAGTTTCGAGGGAATACGGTAATATATATTACATTTCGCCTTTTATAAATTAAATAGGCAATTCACTCTAGTTAATTAGAAGGAAAAAATGAAGAAAAAATATAAAATATTAAGCACAATAAAAAGAAAAAGGAAAATAAATAAAATAAATTAAAAGAGCTTTAAAGTTTTAAATTAACTTTTATAATTAAAAATATTACAATCCAAACTAATAAATTGCTTTTATTAAGTGTAAATTTTAATAGCAAAAAGTGAAGAAAATATCTCAAATAATAAAAAATGAATAATAAGTAATTAAAAGTTGAAATGAAAATTAAGTTAAAATGCTAAAAAATTTTAGTTTTAATAAAAATCAGCAAATAATGATGATAATTTCAAAAACAAAATTATTTATTTAAATAAATTGAAAGTTAAATATATAAAAAATATTAATAATAATAAAAATAATATTAATTAATAATATATACCAAAGATCAATATGGAGAACCTAATGAGATAAAAGTGAAGAGCTTAAAAACTTTTTTTTATTAATTTATATAAATTTAAAGGATATTAATAAAATAATTAATAATCACTTCTTCTAATTCTTCGTAATATTTAATCTGTTGTATCATTTATTTTTTTTCAAAAATATTGAATTGCAATTTATGAAATTTAATTAATTATAAATTGATAAAAAGAACAAATAAAATATAATAATTAATTAATTATCAAATATTAAATTATTAATTTTGTTTTATGAAGAGATATCACAGAAAAATTAATTATTTAATCTAAATATTTATATTTCAAACATATAATTAAAAATATATATAGTAGGAATTAGAGATGGCTGTTAGTTAATTATATTTTAAAAAATTCTAGTAATTAATTAATTAACCTAGAATAATTTAATGAAAATTTATAAGTAGATCATATTGATAAAAAAAAAATAAAGTAAATAATTTAAGGATGAAGATAAATTTAAAATATTTTTTGAATAAAACTAAAAATAAAACAAAAAATACAACACAAGTAAACACATCATTTTTGGCATTTATATAATTTATAAAGAAATAATATAACACTAACAGGTTCAAATTATTTGATCGTTTTTGGAGAAACCATAGGGTTACTTAAGAGGAATTAATTTATTTAAGTAAATTTAATTTTTTTATTTTTTATAAATAATTTATCAACTTACAAAAATAAATATGAATGATATTTATAAATATAAAATCAATAATAAATCATCTATCTATCTATCAGTTTATATTTTAGATTTAAAAAAACTTTTCAAAATATTATATAATATTATTCAAACATTTAATATTTATTCATTCATCCTTTTTTCTCCACTTGTTTATCAACAGAAATATTTTTGAAAGACAACTAATCTTTTTGATTTAAGACACTTGCTTATTACTTTGAATCTTTATGATTCATTCATTAGGCTAATATTTTATAATAAATTTGTGTAAATTTTAAATAAATATCAATATAGAAGAAAATTTTAAATAAAAAGATGAGCTAAATAAATTAACAAAGAACGAACAAAAAAAAGCAAGCACAATGAAAAGAAAAAGAAAAAAGAGCTTTATTGTTTTTAATTAGTTTTTATAATTAAAAATATCACAATCCAAAACAAATAAACTGATTTTACCTAAGCTTAAGTGTCAAATTTGAGAGATTAATGCAATTTGCTAAACCAGAAGCTAAATCTGATGCACCTCTGTCACCAATTTAATTCTTACTTTTTAAATTTTGAAGAAAAAAAATATCATAAAATAGTTAATTAGAAGGAAAAAATGAAGAAAAAATATGAAATAATAAGATTAATTAATTAATAATAAAAGTAAAAAATTTGAAAATAAAAGGATGAGCTAAATAAAAATTATTAAAGAAAGAACAAAAAAAAGCAAGCACAATGAAAAGAAAAAGAAAAAAGAGCTTTATTGTTTTTAATTAGTTTTTATAATTAAAAATATCACAATCCAAAACAAATAAACTGATTTTACCTAAGGTCAAGTGTCAAATTTGAGAGATTAATGCAATTTGCTAAACCAGAAGCTAAATCTGATGCACCTTCATCACCAATTTAATTTAACCTATTTAAATATTGAAGAAAGAATATATCATTAAATAGTTAATTAGAAGGAAAAAATGAAGAAAAAATATGAAATAATAAGATTAATTAATTAATAATAAAAGTAAAAAATTTGAAAATAAAAGGATGAGCTAAATAAAAATTAACAAAGAAAGAACAAAAAAAGCAAGCACAATAAAAAGAAAAAGAAAAAAGAGCTTAATAGTTTTTATTTAGTTTTTATAATTAAAAATATCACAATCCAAAACAAATAAACTGATTTTACCTAAGGTAAAGTGTCAAATTTGAGAGATTAATGCAATTTGCTAAACCAGAAACTAAGCCTGATGCACCTTTGTCACCAATAAAACCTTTTAAATATTAAAGAAAAAATAAATCATTAAATATTTAATTAGAAGGAAAAAATGAAGAAAAAATATGAAATAATAAGATTAATTAATTAATAATAAAAGTAAAAATTTGAAAATAAAAGGATGAGCTAAATAAAAATTAACAAAGAAAGAACAAAAAAAGCAAGCACAATAAAAAGAAAAAGAAAAAAGAGCTTTATTGTTTTTAATTAGTTTTTATAATTAAAAATATCACAATCCAAAACAAATAAACTGTTTTTACATAAGGTCAAGTGTCAAATTTGAGAGATTAATGCAATTTGCTAAACCAGAAACTAAGTCTGATGCACCTTTGTCACCAATAAAACTTTTTAAATATTAAAGAAAAAATAAATCATTAAATATTTAATTAGAAGGAAAAAATGAAGAAAAAATATGAAATAATAAGATTAATTAATTAATAATAAAAGTATGATTTTAAAATATAAGGATGAGCTAAATAAATTAACAAAAAAAAGCTAGCACAATGAAAAGAAAAAGAAAAAAGAGCTTTGTTGTTTTTAATTAGTTTTTATAATTAAAAATAACACAATCCAAAATAAATAAACTGATTTTACTTAAGGTAAAGTGTCAAATTTGAGAGATTAATGCAATTTGCTAAACCAGAAGCTAAGTCTGATGCACCTTTGTCACCAATTTTATTGTAACTTTTTAAATATTGAAGAAAAAATAAATCATTAAATAGGTTTTTAGAAGGAAAAAATGAAGAAAAAATACGAAATAATTAGATTAATTAATTAATAATAAAAGTATGATTTTAAAATAAAAGGATGAGCTAAATAAATTAACAAAAAAAAGCTAGCACAATGAAAAGAAAAAGAAAAAAGAGCTTTGTTGTTTTTAATTAGTTTTTATAATTAAAAATATCAAATTCCAAAACAAATAAACTGATTTTACCTAAGCTTAAGTGTCAAATTTGAGAGATTAATGCAATTTGCTAAACCAGAAGCTAAATCTGATGCACCTCTGTCACCAATTTAATTCTTACTTTTTAAATATTGAAGAAAGAATATATCATTAAATAGTTAATTAGAAGGAAAAAATGAAGAAAAAATATGAAATAATAAGATTAATTAATTAATAATAAAAGTAAAAAATTTGAAAATAAAAGGATGAGCTAAATAAAAATTATTAAAGAAAGAACAAAAAAAAGCAAGCACAATGAAAAGAAAAAGAAAAAAGAGCTTTATTGTTTTTAATTAGTTTTTATAATTAAAAATATCACAATCCAAAACAAATAAACTGATTTTACCTAAAGCTTAAGTGTCAAATTTGAGAGATTAATGCAATTTGCTAAACCAGAAGCTAAATCTGATGCACCTCTGTCACCAATTTAATTCTTACTTTTTAAATTTTGAAGAAAAAAAATATCATAAAATAGTTAATTAGAAGGAAAAAATGAAGAAAAAATATGAAATAATAAGATTAATTAATTAATAATAAAAGTAAAAAATTTGAAAATAAAAGGATGAGCTAAATAAAAATTATTAAAGAAAGAACAAAAAAAAGCAAGCACAATGAAAAGAAAAAGAAAAAAGAGCTTAATTGTTTTTAATTAGTTTTTATAATTAAAAATATCACAATCCAAAACAAATAAACTGATTTTACCTAAGGTAAAGTGTCAAATTTGAGAGATTAATGCAATTTGCTAAACCGGAAGCTAAATCTGATGCACCTTTTTCACCAATTTAATTTAACCTTTTTAAATATTGAAGAAAGAATATATCATTAAATAGTTAATTAGAAGGAAAAAATGAAGAAAAAATATGAAATAATAAGATTAATTAATTAATAATAAAAGTAAAAAATTTGAAAATAAAAGGATGAGCTAAATAAAAATTAACAAAGAAAGAACAAAAAAAGCAAGCACAATGAAAAGAAAAAGAAAAAAGAGCTTTATTGTTTTTAATTTGTTTTTATAATTAAAAATATCACAATCCAAAACAAATAAACTGATTTTACTAAAGGTAAAGTGTCAAATTTGAGAGATTAATGCAATTTGCTAAAGCAGAACCTAAGCCTGATGTACCTTCGTCACCAATTTTATTGTAACTTTTTAAATATTGTAGAAAAAATATTTTATTAAATAGGTAAGTGCCATAAAAATTTTCATTAAATGAATTATATACCAGTTTTTACATTTTATAAAATTAAAATTTTAAATATTTTTTTCCGAATTTTTTTTCATCCAATAAACAAAAATTAGATAGAAAATTATTGATGGATAATATTCAAGATTAAAATAAAACTGGTATATAAAAGCTTGTCATTTATATAATTTAATATGATATAATATAACACTAAAAGTTTCAATGATTTAATTATTTTTGGAGAAATCAGAGGGCTGCCTAAGAAGAATTAATTTATTTAAGTAAATTTAATTTTTTTATTTTTTATAAATTATTTATTAACTTACAAAAATATGAATTATATTTATAAATATAAAAATAATAATTAAATCTATCTATCTATCTATTTATGTTTTAATTTAAAAAAAATATATTATTCAATTTTTCAAAAATATAAAATTTATTAATCCATTTTAAGCCCATTTTTTATGATAAGAATTGTTTTAAAAGACAACTAATCTTTTTGATTTAAGACACTTGCTTATTGTTTTGAATTCTTATGATTTAAACATTTTGCTATATCTTTTATAATATTTTTGTTTAAATTTTAAATAAATATCAAGAATAAACTTTTAAATTAAAAATTATTTCTTAAATAAATAAATTAATAAAATAAAATTAGTGTAATAAAAAAAATAAATCAAATAAATTCAAAGAGCTTTATTGTTTTTAATTAGTTTTTATAATTAAAAATATCACAATCCAAAACAAATAAGCTATTTTTACTCAAGGTAAAGTGTCAAATTTGAGAGATTAATGCAATTTTTTAAACCAGATCCTAAGCCTGATGCACCCATTGCACCAATTTAATTGCACCTTTTTAAATATTGAATAAAAAACAAATAACTAAATAGTTAACTAGAAGGAAAAATGAAGAAAAATATGGAATAATAAGATTAATTATTTAATAATAAAAGCAAAAGTGGAAAATAAAATGATGAGTTTAATTAAAAAAGAAAGAACGAATAAAAAAAATCAAGCATAATAAAAAGAAAATGCAAAAAGAGCTTTATTGTTTTTAATTAGTTTTTATAATTTAAAATATCACAATCAAAAACAGATAAACTATTTTTACTAAAGGTCAAGTGTTAAATTTGACAGATTAATGCAATTTTTTAAACCAGATCCTAAGCCTTATGCACCCATTGCACCAATTTAATTGCCCCTTTTTAAATATTGAAGAAAAAACAAATAACTAAACAGTTAACTAGAAGGAAAAAATTAAGAAGAAATATGGAATAATAAGATTAATTATTTAATAATAAAAGCAAAAGTGGAAAATAAAATGATGAGTTTAATTAAAAAAGAAAGAACGAATAAAAAAAATCAAGCATAATAAAAAGAAAATGCAAAAAGAGCTTTATTGTTTTTAATTAGTTTTTATAATTTAAAATATCACAATCAAAAACAAATAAACTATTTTTACTAAAGGTCAAGTGTTAAATTTGAGAGATTAATGCTATTTGCTAAACCCGAACCTAAGTCTGATGCTCCTTCATCACCAATTTAATTGCCCCTTTTTAAATATGGAAGAAAAAATAAATAATTAATAGTAAACTATAAGGAAAAAATTAAGAAGAAATAAGAAATAATAAGATTAATTAATAAAAAAGCAAAATTTGAAAATAAAAAGATGAGCTCAATTCAAAAAGAAAGAAAAAGAAAAAATAGCTCTATTGTTTTTAATTAGTTTTTATAATTTAAAATATCGCAATCAAAAACAAATAAACTATTTTACTAAAGATAAAGTGCCAATTTTGAGAGATTAATGCTATTTGCTAAACCATAACCTAAGCCTGATGCTCCTTCATCACCAATTTAATTGCCCCTTTTTAAATATTGAAGAAAAAATAAATAATTAAATAGTTAACTAGAAGAAAAAAATGAACAAGAAATAATAAGATTAATTAATTATAAAAGCAAAATTTGAAAATAAGAAGATGAGTTCAATTCACATAGTAAGAAAAAGATAAATTAGATTTATTGTTTTTAATTAGTTTTTATAATTAAAAATATCACAATTGAAAACAAATAAAATGTTTTTACTTAAGATAAAGTGTCAAATTTGAGAGATTAATGCAATTTGCTAAACCAGAACCTAAGCCTAATAAACCTATTGTGCAAATTTAATTGTACCTTTTTAAATATTGAAGAAAAAATATAAAATTAAAGAATTAATTAGAAGGAAAAAATGAAGAAAAGACTAATTAATTATAAAAGAAAAAATTGAAAGTAAATTGATGAGATCAATTAAAAAAGAAAGAACAAAAAAAAGCAAGCAAGCACAATAAAAAGAAAAAAGAGCTTTATTGTTTTTATTTAGTTTTTATTATTAAAAATATCACAATCCAAAACAAATAAACTGTTTTTACTAAAGGTCAAGTGTCAAATTTGAGAGATTAATGCAATTTGTTAAACCAGAGCCTAAGCCTGATGCTCCTTCATCACCAATTTAAATGCCACTTTTTAAATATTGAAGAAAAAATATATAATTAAATAGTTAATTAGAAGGAAAAAATGAAGAAAAATATGAAATAATAAGATTAATTAATTAGTAATAAAAGCAAAAGTGGAAAATAAAATTATCATCTCAATTCACAAAGAAAGAACAAAAAAAAGCAAGCATAATAAAAAGAAAAAGCAAAAAGAGCTTTATTGTTTTTAATTAGTTTTTAAAATTTAAAATATCTCAATCCAAAATAAATAAAGTGTTTTTACCTAAGGTCAAGTGTTAAATTTGAGAGATTAATGCTATTTGCTAAGCCATAAACTAAGCCTGATGCACCCATTTTACCAATTAAATTTTACCTTTTTAAATATTGAACAAAAATAATATAATTAAATAGTTAATTAGAGGAAAAAATGAAGAAAAAATACCAAATAATAAGATTAATTTATTAATAATAAAAGAAAAAGTGATTTATAAATTGATGAGTTAAATTAACAAAGAAAGAACAAAAAAAAAAGCAAGTATAATAACAAGTAAAAGCAAAAAGAACTTTATTGTATTTAATTAGTTTTTATTAATTAAAAATATCACAATCGAAAACAAATAAACAGTTTTTACTAAAGGTCAAGTTTCAAATTTGAGAGATTAATGCAATTTGCTAAACCATAAGCAAAGCCTGATGCTCCTTCATCACCAATTTAATTGTACCTTTTTAAATATTGAAGAAAAAATATATCATTAAATAGTTAATTAGAAGGGAAAAATTTAGAAAAAATATGGAATAATAAGAAATAAATACAAAAGTTGAAAATAAAATGATGAGTGAGTTCAATTAACAAAGAAAGAAAAAAAAAGCAAGCATGACAAAAAGAAAAAGCTAAAAAAGCTTTATTTATTAATTAGTTTTTATAATTAAAAATATCACAACCGAAAACAAATAAACTGTTTTTACATAATGTTAAGTGTCAAATTTGAGAGATTAATGCTTTTTGCTAAACCAGAACCTAAGCCTGATGCACCCATTGCACCAATTTAATTGTATCTTTTTAAATATTAAAGAAAAATAAATAATTAAATAGTTTATTAGAGGGAAAAAATGAAGAAAAAAAATGAATGAATTAGATTAATGAATAATAAAAGCAAAAGTGATTTATAAAATAATGAGTGAGTTAAATTAAGAAAGAAAGAACAAAAAAAATCAAGCATAATAAAAAGAAAAAGCAAAAAGAGCTTTATTGTTTTTAATTAGTTTTTATAATTAAAAATATCACAATCCAAAACAAATAAACTGTTTTTACTAAAGGTCAATTGTCAAATTTGAGAGATTAGTGCAATTTGCTAAACCAGAGCCTAATCCTGATACTCCTTCATCACCAATTTAATTGCCCCTTTTTAAATAGAAGAAAAAATAAAAAATTAGAAGGAAAAAATGAAGAAAAAATAATAAGATTAATTATTTAATAATAAAAGCAAAAGTTGAAAATAAAATGATGAGTTAAATTAACAAAGAATGAACAAAAAAAAGCAAGCATAATAAAAAGAAAAAGCTAAAATAGCTTTATTGTTTTTAATTAATTTTTATAATTTAAAATATCACAATCTAAAACAAATAAACTGTTCTTACTAAAGGTCAAGTTTCAAATTTGAGAGATTAATGTAATTTCCTAAACCATAGCCTAAGCCTAATGCTCCTTCATCACCAATTTAATTGCCCCTTTTTAAATATTGAAGAAAAATATATAATTAAAGAGTTAATTAGAAGGGAAAAATGAAGAAATAATATGAAATAATAAGATAGATTAATTAATAATAAAAGCAAAAGTTGAAAATAAAATGATGAGTTCAATTAACAAAGAAAGAACAATAAAAAGAAAAAGAAAAAAGAGTTTTATTGTTTTTAATTAGTTTTTATAATTTAAAATAAAAATATCACAATCTAAAACAAATAAACTGTTTTTACTTAAGGTCAAGTGTCAAATTTGAGAGATTAATGCAATTTACTAAACTATAAGCTAAGCCTGATGCTCCTTTGTCACCAATTTAATTGCCGCTTTTTAAACATTGAAGAAAAAATATATAATTAAAGAGTTAATTAGAAGGAAAAAATGAAGAAAAAATATGAAATAATAAGATTAATTAATAATAAAGGCAAAAGTAATTTATAAAATGATGAGTTCAATTAACAAAAAAAGAACAAAAAAAAGCAAGCAAAATAAAAAGAAAAAAGAGTTTTATTGTTTTTAATTAGTTTTTATAATTAAAAATATCAAAATCCAAAGCAATTAAACTGTTTTTACCTAAGATCAAGTGTCAAATTTGAGAGATTAATGCAATTTGCTAAACCAGAACCTAAGCCTGATGTACCAAATGCACCTATTGCACCAATTTAATTGCCACTTTTAGAATATTGAAGAAAAAATATGATATAATAAGATTAATTAATTAATTAATTAATAATAAAAGTAAAAATGGATAATAAAATGATGAGTTCAATTAACAAAGAAAGAAAGAAAGAAAGAAAGAAAGAAAAAAAGCAAGCACAATAAAAAGAAAAAGACAAAAGAGTTTTATTGTTTTTAATTAGTTTTTATAATTAAAAATATCAAAATCCAAAACAAATAAACTGTTTTTACCTAAGGTCAAGTGTCAAATTTGAGAGATTAATGCAATTTGCTAATACAGAACCTAAGCCTGATGCTCCGATTGCACCAATTTATTTGTATCTTTTTAAATATGGAAGAAAAAATAAAAAATAAATGATTTGATTAAAAGGAAAAAATGAAGAAAAAATAAGAAATAATAAGATTAATTAATAATTAGTTAAATTAACAAAAAATTAAAAAAAAAAAAGCAAGCTCTATAACAAATAAACTGTTTTTAATAAGTGTAAATTTTAATAGCAAAAAATGATGAAAAAATATATAAAAATGAAAAATGAATATTTAAAAATTGAAATTAAAATTAAGTTACAATAGCTAAAAAATTTTTGTTTTAATAAAACCAATGAATAAAAATGATAATTTCGATAAGAAAAATTATAAATAAATTGAAAGTTAAATATATAAAAAGTATTAATAATAATAAAAATAATATTTATAAATTAAATATACCTCAGACCAATATGGAGAACCTAATGAGATAAAAGCGAAGAGTTTAAAAGCTTTTTTTATTAATTTATATAAATATGAAGGATGTTAATAAAAAAATTAATAATTACTTCTTCTAATTCTTTGTAATATTTAATCTATTATATCATTTATTTTTTTTCTTCAAAAATATTGAATAGCAATTTATGGAATTTAATTAATTCATTATTAATGTACAAAAAGAGCAAATAAAATATAATAATTAATTATAAAATATTAATTTATAAATTTGGTTTTATCAAGAAATATAACAGAAATATTAATTTATATTTATATTTAAAACATTTACTTAAAAATTAGCAGGAATTAGAGACGTGCAGTAGAGAATTAACAATCGGAACATTTTAGAGACAATAGGTAGAAAAAAAACATTCTACTTATAACGCCTAATTTTTCACCTTTCAAGCATTTCGCCTGAAGAGCAATTTTTTAGAACTAATTAATTAGAACTTTATTAACAAATTTTTAATAATTTGAAAATAAGTTATTAATTAAAAAAAACTAAAAAATTTTAAAATAAAATAAATTTTAAAAAATGTTATATTTTTGATGTAAAAAAATAATTATTTATTTTCGAAATTAAATTATTAATTATCTCTTATTCTAATATAAAATATAAAAAGTAGCATGCAAACCACTAAATTTTTGTATTATTGATATCTTGCTATAATCCAAACTATAATTCGAATATTGCTATTTATTTATTTATTTATTTCTTTATTTATTTATTTTTTGATGCTCTATTAGTGATGATATCCTGCTGTTGCCCATAACATAAACAAAAATTCAATTTAATTTAAGATTTGAAACAAAAATCTTTTTTAATTAATTTTTTTGTTTGTTAAAATACAACATAAATTAGTTAAGAAATTAATTTTAACAATATTTATTTTTAAATAATAATTTCATTGTAAAACTCAATTATTTATATCTCTTTATACAAAATTTCTATTTAAAATAATAAAAGTTCAAACAAAATTGAATGAATTTAAAAATACAATTAAATTCTTTAACAAAACAAAATTTTGAAATTATAAAACCATTTTTACAAATTAAGGAATATTTAATGGCTAATTTATGCAAAAAAACATCATAAATAATATGAATACAAAATCAATCTTCATTTTGAAAATAAAAAAAATTTTAATATCTCTACCAATAGTCAATTATTTTTCACTAAATATTATTTTAAGCTTTTTGTAATTTCCTAATATCTATAAAATTCAAGATATTTAAAAATAAATTTCGCCAATAATAATTAAATTTATTTAGATTCAAACATATTAAGTGCAGTTATTAAAGAGAGTTTGTTTATCATCCATCCATCATCTAACTTTTAGAATAATATTTTTATTTGAAGGGAGAAGTAAAAATTTCAATTTAATTTTACTGGCCAAATTAAAGATTTGCTTTTACAAAGATTTTGCAAAAGAAATAAATAAATACTAGTAATATTAAATATATAAATTCTACCAAAATAAATATTACAACTCAACAAAAAATATAATAAAAAAATAGATTTAATTTTAGTAGCAACTTAGTTAAAAGTAACTTAAAATGTTTTTTTTAATTAAAACATCGTCAAGCATTTTAATAGTTTAAAGTATTTATTGTTTCATCAAGTAAATTATTATTAATTTTATCTTGAAAAATAAAAAATTTAGTGATCAATTGAATGAATTAATATACAAAATTGGATTTTGTTTGAGATTATAAAATGTTTTTAATTTAAAATTTGATTGAAATTCAAAAATATTATTTATAGTTTTATTATCTATCTTTAATGGTATTATGAAAATCTTCAAATTGAAAGATGTTTTTAAGTAGTTATTTTCAATACAATGATATTTGTTTATATTAAGAAGAAAAGATGTTTATTTGTTTGATTAATTAAGGGAGTTTTTTGAATCTAGTCAGAAGCACTCACACCCTCCAACCGCTGGTGACTTTTCGTATAGACGATCGGTCAAACACAGCGATGGATGATCATCGTGAAACGCAAAAATACCTATTCTCCGAAGAGAATAAAATACTAATGGTTTCTGTATCCCATTTACGGATGAGAGTGTCCTTTTAATCATCCTAGATTGAGTTGTTGTCTTCAAATGAAGAAACTTACAGTAAGTAATTACTATAAGAAAGATCCTGTATAAGTACAGTCTTAAAGAAATTCTTATCAAGAAATAGTTTTCCTTTATATAAAAAATTCGCTATTTTATTTTTATGGTTTTCGAAAAAGTAATATTAATTAAATTTAGTTTTTGTAAAAATAGATAGATATATCTATTTGCTACTTTTATATTTATGAATTAATAGCATCTAATTTCGACTTGAGATTGAGATAGATTAAAAATTAAAAATGAAGTATAAATATTCATCTAAAGCATATAATAATAGAATCAAAGTATAAAAATATGCTTAATTTCAATAGTTTAGTATTTTACCATGCGCTTTTATTATTTACATATTATAAATAATATTTTAAAGTTCATCTTTCTTGAATTTGAATTATATCAATAGATAGATAATCGTTTTAAAAGTAAATAATATCAAAACCCAGAAAAAGATAAATAAAACAATGTCAATATTTGCTAAATCTAATGATAAATACAATAATTTATATTTTAATCAAATTTCTTTTAAAAAAAATGGTTAAAAACCTTTTTAGTGCAAAAAAATATTCATTTTTATTAAATCAATACATAAATAAAATTTGGTATTTATGAAGCAAAAATATGAAAATTTGTTTATTAAATAATCATATTTTGATAAAGATTATTTAATATCCTAACCATTAGGAGATAATTCATATATTGTTATTAATATTTTATTAAAAATTTATTTTTTTTGGAAAGTAGAAGTAATTCCATTTTTGTATTATTTTATTAAAATTTAGTCTTTGATGATTTAGATTTGCTTTGATAATAAATAGCAAATTTTTAATGAAATATAAAAAATCTGATAATTAAGAAGCTAAATTACAAATTTAATTGAAATAAAAGAAAAATTACTTACTATTTATTTATCACTATTTTCTTTTTTAAAATAAAATTCAAATATAAAAAATCATTTTAAACAGCTAAAATTTATACTTTTATCATATTAAATTAAAACTTCAATTTATAAATTTGTCATTTATTTTTTTGCATTAATTTCATTGATTATTTGCTGTTTAAATCATAATATTAAAGTATAAGAATTTGTAAAAATCTGAATTAGTGAATGAGTAAGACAAGTAAAAAATACACATGTTTCAAATAAAGTAACCCGCGCCTTTTGTTTTTATTTTGATTTTTAATTAATACTGAAATTTTATATTTATTTAATTTTTACTTTCAAAATCCTAAACATAATAAAATAGAAAACAATGTTTATATTTTTAACATAATATAACAACTGATTACATTGCAATTATATATTGAATGTAATGGTTTTTAAATTTGGTATAATTTAAATTTGGCATTAGTTTAGGTTTTGATTTATCACAAAACAAGATCCTTAGAAACTAATCTCTTAAGCTTAAAAATCTTGTATCGAAATTAACACTTTGATGCTTCATTAAGTTTATTGCCACTTTTATAAGATTTAATGTTAGATTTTAAATTATTTTTAAAATAGCAAGATTAAAAAGAAATTTAAAAATAGGTTATAATTAAAAAAATAGAAATAAATAAAAAAATAATAAATTGAAAAGCCAAATAGATAAGAAAATAATTATCAATTGTTTAAAAAAAATTTTTACATGAAAAATCATACATAAAGTAGTAAATAAGTATTCTTACCTTAAATAAATGTTCAAAGTTGAAAGTTTGTTACAGTTAGCTAAAGCTTAGCATAAAGTTGATGCCCCTTAAACACGCAATTAATTTTGGCTTTACATATTAAAAATTTTAATTTCTATGTATTTTTACTAAAGCATGACAAAATTAAAAATAAAATTTAAATTAAAGTTTATGATAATAATAATCTTAACTGTATTGATTTTTCTATAAAGCAATATTTAATTTATTTATTTACCTTAGATGTAGTGTTAATATAGCTAATTTTTTGAAGCTTATTAAAGAAAAACCTAATGCTTATGCACCTTTTGCTCCAATTTTATTATCACTTAAATAAAAAGATTTTAGTTACAATCAAATAAAAATGCAGGAAAAATAATTTTTATATGAATATTTGGTATCTTTATAGCGAATTTTAATAAAAAATATCAAAAGTAAGTATTTTACTAAAGATATAATTCTAATTTTGAAATATGAATGCAGTTTGTTAAACAACTACTTAAAACTGATACACCACTATCTCCAATTTTGTTATTACTTTAATAATAAATATTTAAATAAATTTAGTAATTAAATATTATTTTAAAAAAGAAAAAATAATAAAGATAATTTAAAATTAATTGAATTAACTACTACAGTATTAAAAATGTAAATAATCTTTAATTAAAAAATAAATTTTATTTATTGTTTTTAAAAATATCTAAAATATATTTTTATTACCTTAGAGATAGATTCAGACTTGAAAGATTGGTGCAGTTACCCATAGCAGTGCCTAAAACCGTAATTCCTTCATCTCCAAATTAAGTATAGCTTTTTTGATTATAAAATATAATGTCTTAATTCGTATCAATAAATGAAAGAACATATAATAATTTAAAATAAAGCTATATAGTATATCAATAAGATAAATATTATTTAGAAAGAAAGAAATTAAGAAAGCTTTTAATCATTTAGAAAGTTAATTAAATTTTTTAATTAATAAAATTAAATAATAAATTAAATAAATACACTAAAAGTATTATTTACTTTAGGTTCATTATAAGTGTTGATATCTTATTACATGCTATTAAGCATTTACCTAAATCTGATGCACCATCTTTACCCATTTAACTATTTCTTTTATGATTTTAAATATAAATTATCTTATTATTTTATTGAGTTGCAAAAGAAATTTAAAATCAAAAAGGCTAATTTTTAATTATTTGACATAAGGAAAAAAATAAAAGAATTATGAATAAATAATAAACTTGAGGATAATAATAAAAAGAATTTCTTTATATTTTCAGCCAGCATTTATATGTTTGTTTTGTTAAGATTAATAAATTATTTTACTGAAGGTCTAGTGCCAAGTATAAAAGATTATTGCAGTTTGCCAGAGCAGAACATATAGCTGATACTCCCTCATAACTAATTTAATTGTCACTTTTTAATAAGTATTATTAATTTAAACTGAAAAAGGAAAAAGGAAATATAACTAAGATATTAAGAGGGTAATATATTTTAAATTGCATTTTTTATTGATTTAAACTTCAAGCAATTAAAAGAAAATAATAAAGTATAATTTATAATTTAATAAAAATTTAGATATGGCTTTTTTGCTCTCTCAAAATAAGTTTTAAAAATAAAAAAGAAAATATCTAATACTAAAATAATGATAAATAAAACAAAAACAATTAAGAAAGTTTAGTCTGTTTCTTTTTTCTTTAACAGATCTTGAAAATATAAATAAATCATCTTAATAAAAAGAAATTAATATTTATATTACCGAATGTTAATAATCAAAGATTAAAGATTAGTGAATCTCTCAAGAGCATAGCTCAAAGCTAAAGCTCCATCCGTACCTATTTTATTTTATCTTATAAAATTTTAAAAATAAATTTATTTGAAAGCAAAGATGGATAATTACCAAAAAAAAATAAGATCTTATCAAATTAAAAGTTGGAAAAAATAAAAAAGAAATAAATATGTTTTTTTACTGAATTTAGAGATTCAAATTTTAGAGTTTTTTGCAATTTGCCAAAGCTGTTCCCAATGCTAATGCCCCAGCAGAACCTATTTTACTTACACTATTAATATTTTAAATATAATTAGTTAAGCAGTAAAATAATAATAAATGAAAATGATGAAAAATAAATAAAATCTAATATAATAAATATATTATTTTAAATTTATAATTTAATTCAATTCACAAATAAGTATTAAATTTTTTAAAGGAATAAACAATATTTTAACATTGAACCTTAGATCGATTTCAATATCTGTATGAAGTGAAAGTTAAGACTTGACAAACTTTTTAAAAATAAAAATACATTTTAAAAATGTTTACTTAAAAAATAAAAATACTTCTTGAAGATTATCGTAAAATTATTATAATTATATCATTATGTTTTTTAAATGAAATCCAATTTCAAATTAATTCAAAATTATTTAATTTATTTTTTAAAGAAAGAACTATTTAGCTTTAATTCAAATTCTTATTTTTAATTAGACAAACTATGTAATTAATTTTCAGTAAAAATCCATTAATTTTATATAATTTAATTATATAAAATAAAGTTATTATATTGTAAGCATATGATAAGATAGAGTATTGGCTAAATGATTATAATGATTAGGTAGGAAAGACGAATCTCTATATTGTATGAAATTTATTAAATATATACAAAAAGAATGAAACATTTACAAAAACATGAAATAAATAAAAATTTCAATATTTAGTATTTTTGTTTTGAAAATTTTTTGATATTATAGAATGTTAAATTCTGATTAGAAAAGAGCTTAAAAAATACTATATATATCCCATGTTTTACAATTAAAAAGCAAAGTGTTTGAGGTTTTTAAAATAGTGTTTCCAAATTAAATAGATCTATAATACATATAAAAGCAAATAAATTTAAGAATTTTTATTTTTGTAAACTATTAAAAACATAATAAATTACAGATAAATTTATTAACTAAATTTATATTTTTAAGTGTGTTTTTCTTTATATTGAAAATCATTGAGATCATTAAAGTTTAACAACTTTTTAAGTTAATCTCTTAAATTTAAGAATTTTTCTTCTTAAACTTGACTGAAGTATCTCATTTTCTCTTTTATAATTTAAAAAAATATATTAATAAATGAAAATTGCTGAATTAATAAACAAAAGCGGAAAATTAAAATAAAATTAAGAGAATTTAATGAGTTTTCGTCTATCATAGTTATAAAGTAAAATATTAATATAAATAGCAAATAAAACAAAATTTTTACTAAAGGTAGATAATTAAAGTGGACAGTTTAGTGCACTATGATAAATTAAAACCTAAATCAGATGCTCCTGCATCACTAATAAAGTTAGATCTTTTTATATTTAATTTTATTAAAAAAAAAATTTATTAATAATGTAAAAAATTAATTTAAAAGTGAGCAAAAAAAATAAATACCGAAATGTAATAAATAGAAAATTATTTTTGTTTTTAATTTTAAAAATAACTAACTGATTTGAAAATATATTAAAAAATACTATTTTTACTAAAGATTAAGAGTAAAACTGTAGAGATTATTAGACTTAGTTAAAGCAGAACCTATTTCTTAAGCACCCTCATCACTAACTTTATTTTTCCTTTTTAAATTTTGAGTTGAAAAAAAAAAAATAGATAAATTCACAATATAAATTAATAAATATACATACTATTAGGACATAAAAACATATTTTACAAAGAATTATCTAATAATTAAATAATTATAAGATAGGTTTTCTTAAATTTTAATTATTTAAATAGATTAAACAAAATTTATTTTAATATGAATAAATAAGCTAATTATACCTAAGTCCAAGGGTCAAAGTTTAGATATTAGTACAATTTGCTATTGCAGAAGTTAGACCTGAAACACCATCATCATCAATTTAATTACCACTTTTTATATTTTTAAAATAAATTTTTTTAAGCTTTTATATTGATTATTTTAATAAACTAAATAATTTATTGATAAATGAGCAAAGTGAATATGAGAAATTAATTAGTCAATAGGTTAAAAGCATAAGTTGATTAGAACAATTATTGTTTTATATATCCAAATCTTAAATATATTATTTGAATTAATGTAATAATTTTTTAGATACACAAATTTTAGAAAAGTTGATCTTAAAGCTTTTTTTATTTTATTTCATATTTAATAAATAAATAATTATTAATATGAAAAGATAAAATTTTTCTTATTTAAGAAATTTCTTAATTTAAGTTAAGATTTGCAATTAATTATTTGCTTTTTTTTTAAATGCTCAAATTATAATTTATGAGAAAATTAATATTTACTTACATTCAAATTTAAATAAGTAAAAAAGTGCAATAATTTTTATTTATTAAAAATTCACTTTAATCATTTAAAAAAATACAAACCAAAATAAGCTATATTTACTATAAATAGAGCTTTAAATTTGTGAGCTTATTTAGTTACTTTATGCCAAAACCTAAGCCTAACACACCCTATGAACCAATTTTATTCAACCTTTTATATTTTGCAAAAATATCACTTTTGTGTGAAAAAATTAGAAAAAATAAAAAGGAAAAATATAATTTTTATCAAAAATTAATATTGAAAAGTAAATAAAAAATTAATGGATGAGAAAATTTAAAGGAAAATGTGATTATAACAAAGAAAAAAAAAAATTTTAATATAAACATGCAATATTTACTAGAAGTTGATTATTAAAGTAGAAATGTTTTAACATTTTGTTAGAGCAGAGCCTAGCCCTGCTGAACCCTAAGCACCGATTTAATTGCAGCTTTCAAATTTATTAGAAAGTTGGTTAATTTAAAATAAATGAAAATATAAAAAATAATTTAATTCAAATTCTCATTTAAAATATATTAAGTAAAATAATAAGTTAAAAGCAAAATGACAAATTTGCATAGAGAGATAAATATAGAAAACAATAATTGAGGTCAAAAACTATTTTACTAAAAACTAAGTATCAAAGTTGAGATATTAGAGCAATTTTCTATAGCATGTCCTAAGTCTATGGCACCCTAAGCACCAATTTAATTACACCTATTTAATTATATTTGTCATAAAAAAGTTTAAAACTAAGTAATTAATAGAAATAATATAATAAATAAATAAAATGGATGCTTTTATAATTTATTTTTTTTTTTAAAGATAATACTAATTTATTTATTGTTAGTTTTTATTAATCAAATAATTAATACAAAAATTAAGTAAAAATAATCAATTTTTACGCAAGGGTGAGTTCCAAATATAAGAGATTAACACATTTTGCTAATGCAATACTAAGTTTTTAAGCATCAGAATCATCATATGAGTTGCCCCTTTTTACATTTTAGAGAAAAAATAAGAAGAAAGTAAATAGTAAAATTAAATGTTTATTCTATCAGTAATGAATTGTATATCAATATATATTATTTAAAAGATGATTAAATAAAAAATAAATAATTTTTTACCCAAATTAAATTTTAAGGTCTGTGTGAGATAAAAGCTCAGAGCTTTCAAACTTTTAATTTTATAAAATATATTTTAATGATAAATTAAAAAAAAAGAAGCAAGTACATCTGATAGTTACTCAAAACATTTTAAATTTTATTATTTCATTTTTAATTTTTATTTTTTTTAATTTTGCGCTTTAATATTTTTTAAGAATTTAAATGAATGAGCTAAATAAAAAATATTTAGATATTAATTTTTATAAATATATCCTAAATTGAACATAATATCATTCATTTACTCTCTTTTCAAATAATATTTATTTTAAATTTAAATAATTAAAAAAATTTGTTATTAATGACTAAAGAGTATAAAGTGTACAGGGAGTTAGTGATAATAATTGCATATTATGCTAACTGAAAAAATAAAAACTAACTGTTAAGAGTTAAAGAGTTTGTTTTTTAATAAATAAATGTGAATTTAGAGAAGTCGATATTTTTATGAAAAACCTAATAAAATTCAATGTTTGAATTATATGTTAAAATTTTGATAATGGATTTAGTCTAATTTTATTTTATTTTAAAAATATTTTAAGTTCAATATATTTTATTTTATTAAGGAGCCATCACCCATACACTCACTATACACTTTTATTTAAAAATCTCTTAAGATTAATGGATACAATTTAAGATTAAAATCTAATTGGAATATAAAGTCTTGGCATTTATATTATATACTAAGATATCATTTAACATTAAAAATTTGAAATTAATTGATAATATTTTTATTATTTAAAAATATTTATTAAGTTAATATAATATTAATAAGTAAAATATAATAAAATTAATCTATGTATCTATCTATATTTTAGGTTAAAAATTTTTTTCAAAAATATTAAATAATAAAACATATAACATTCAATTATTAAAACATTTAATATTTATTAATCCTTTTTTTGCTACTTGTTTATCATCAGAATTATTTTTTAAAGACAACTAATCTTTTTGATTTAAGACACTTGCTTATTACTTAGAATTTTTATGATTCATTCATTTAGTTTAAACTTTTATAATAAATTTGTGTATATTTTAAATAAACAATAAAAATATAAACTTTTAAACTAAAAATTATTTATTAAATTAATAAATAAAATAATTTTGTTGTTTAAAAAAAAAAATAAATCAAATTAATTCAAGGAACTTTTTTGCTTTATATTCATTTTTATAGTTAAAAAGATCATAATCCAAAACAAATAAACTGCTTTTACCTAAGGTCAAGAGTCAAATTTGAGAGATTAACACAATTTGCTAAAGCAAAACCTAAGCCTGATACATCCATTCCACCAATTTAATTGGTACTTTTTTTTTAAATATTAAAAAAAAAAATATTTTATTATACTTTTAATTAGAAGGAAAAAATTAAGAAAAAATATGAAATAATAAGATTAATTAATAATAAAAGGAAAAGTTGAAATAAAATGATGAGTGTATTAAATTAACAAAGAAAGAAGAAGAAGAAAAAGAAAGCAAGCACAATAAAAAGAAAAAGAAAAAAAAGAGCTTTACTATTTTAAATTAGTTTTTATAATTAAAAATATCACAATCCAAAACAAATAAGCTTTTACAAAAGATAGAGTGTCAAATTTGAGAGATTAATGCAATTTGCTAAACCAGAACCTAAACCTGATGCACCTATTGCTCCAATTTTATTTTAACTTTTTAAATATTGAAGAAAAATATATAATTACATAGTTAATTAAAAGGAAAAAATAAAGAGAAAATATGAGATAATAAATAAGATTAATTAATGATAAAAGCAATAATCGAAAATAAAATAATGAGTTAAATTAACAAAGAAAGAATAAAAAAAAACAAGCAAGCACAATAAAAAGCAAAAGTAAAAAGAACTTTATTGCCTTAAATTAGCTTTTAAAATTAAAAATATAACAATCCAAAACAAATAAACTGATTTTACTTAAGGCTAAGTGTCAAATTTTTGAGATTAATGCAATTTGCTAAACCATAACCTAAGCCTGATGCACCTTAATCACCAATTTAATTGTTACTTTTTAAATATTGATGAAAAATTAAATAATTAAATAGTTATTTAAAAAGGAAAAAATGAAGAAAAAAATATGAAATAATAAGATTAAATAATAATAAAAGCAAAATTGAAAATAAAATGATGAATTAAATTAACAAAGAAGGAAGAAGAAAAAAGCAAGCACAATCAAAAGAAA
>NW_002476259.1:92125-94841 GCF_000189635.1 Tetrahymena thermophila SB210
AAGGTCAAGTTCCAAATTTGAGAGATTAATGCAATTTGCTAAACCAAAACCTAAGCCTGATGCACCTTCATCACCAATTTAATTGCTACTTTTTAAATATTGAAGAAAAAATTTATAATTAAATAGTTAATAAAAAGGAAAAAATGAAGAAGAAAAAAATAAGATTAATTAATAATAAAAAAAAGTCGAAAATAAAATGATGAGTTAAATTAACAAAGAAAGAAGAAGAAAAAGCAAGCAAACACAATAAAAACTAAATAAAAAAGAGCTTTATTGTTTTAAATTTGTTTTTATAATTAAAAATATAACAATCCAAAACAAATAAACTGTTTTTACTAAAGTCTAAGTGTCAAATTTGAAAGATTGATGCAATTTGCTAAACCGGAACCTAAGCCGATGCACCTTTATCACCAACTTAAAAACTTTCAATATTGATTTTACGTTTTATTTTTATCAAATTTTTAGGTTTTTAGAAAAAAAGGAAACTGGGTGTATGCAAAATAATAATTTTTTATTAATAATTACGAAAATGAAAATGCCTTTACAAATTATAAATACAAAATATAAAATAAATAAAATTAACATTTTATAAAATTCAAAATAATCATATGAAATAGTAATAATTACTAAAATACCTTAAAAATAAATTTATAAATTTGTAATTATAATAAAAATTAATTTTAAGATGTATTCTGAGTGCATTTATATGTGCGAGTATTTCTATTCTATTCTTCTATCACCAACTTAATTTTCACTTTTTAAATATTGAAGAAAAAATATATCATTAAATAGTTAATTAAAAAGAAAAAACGAAAAAAAAAACATATGAAATAATAAGATTAATTAATAATAAAATCAATAGTCGAAAATAAAATGATGAGCTAAATTAACAAAGAAAAAATAAGAAAAAGAAAGCAAGCGAAATAAAAAGAAAAAGAAAAAAGAGCTTTATTGTTTTAAATTAGTTTTATAGTTAAAAATATTTCAATCCAAAACAAGTAAACTGTTTTTACTAAAGATCAAGTTCCAAATTTGAGAGATTAATGCAATTTGCTAAACCAAAACCTAAGCCTGATGCACCTATTGAACCAATTTAATTGTTACTTTTTAAATATTGAAGAAATAATAATTAAATAGTTAATAAAATGAAAAAATGAAAAAAAAATGAAATAATAAGATTAATTAATAATAAAAAAGGAAAAGTCGAAAATAATATGATGAGTTAAATTAACAATGAAAGAATAAAAAAAAGCAAGCACAATAAAAAGCAAAAGAAAAAAGAGCTTTTTTGTTTTAAATTAGCTTTTATAATTAAAAATATAACAATCCAAAAAAAATAATCTATTTTTACTTAAGGCTAAGTGTTAAATTTGAGAGATTAGTGCAATTTGCTAAACCAGAACCTAAGCCTGATGCATCTTCATCACCAATTTAATTGTTACTTTTTAAATATTGAAGAAAAAATTTATAATAAAATAATTAATAAAAATGAAAAAACGATAAAAAAATATGAAAAGTTTAGATTTAATAATAATAAAAACAAAAGTTGAAAATAAAATGATGAATTAAATTAACAAAGAAAGTAGAAGAAAAATCAAGCAAGCACTATAAAAGAGAAATAAAAAAAAAGAGCTTTATTGTTTTAAATTATTTTTTATAATTAAAAATTAAACAATCCAAAACAAATAAACTATTTTTACTAAAGTCTAAGTGTCAAATTTGAGAGATTATTGCAATTTGTAAAATCATAACCTAAGCGTGATGCACCTATTGAACCAATTTAATTGTTGCTTTTTAAATATTGAAGAAATAATATATAATTAAATAGTTAATTAAAAAGAAAAAATGAAAGTAAAAAAAATAATAATAATAAGATTAATTAACAATAAAAGCAAAAATTGAAAATAAAATGATCAGTGTATTAAATTAACAAAGAAAGAATAAAAAAAGCAAGCACAGTAAAAAGCAAATAAAAAAAGAGCTTTATTGTTTTAAATTTGCTTTAATAACTAAAAATATCACAATCATAAACAGATAAACTGTTTTTACTAAAGGCAAAGTGTGAAATTTGAGAGATTAATGCAATTTGCTAAAACAGAACCTATGCCTGATGCGCCTATTGTACCAATTTTATTTTAACTTTTTAAATATTGGAGAAAAAAATTTAATTAAAAAGAAAAAACGAAAAAAAAAATATTAAATAATAAGATGAATTAATAATAAACTCAATATTCGAAAATAAAATGACGAATAAAATTAGTAAAGAAAGAAGAAGAAAAAAGCAAGCAAGCATAATAAAAAGCAAAAGAAAAAACAGTTTTGTTCTTTTAAATTAGCTTTTATAATTAAAAATATCACAATCCAAAATAAATAAACTGCTTTTACCTAAAGTCAAGTTCCAAATTTGAGAGATTAATGCAATTTGCTAAAGCAGAACCTAAGACTGATGCACCTTCATCACCAATTTAATTGCTACTTTTTAAATATTGAAGAAAAAATTTATAATTAAATAGTTAATAAAAAGGAAAAAAGGAAAAAAATATATGAAATAATAAGACTAATTAATAATAAAATGAAAAGTCGAAAATAATATGATGAGTTAAATTAGCAAATAAAGAGGAAAAAAAACTCAAGCAAGCAAAAGAAAAAAGAGTTTTATTGTTTTTAATTAGCTTTTATAATTAAAAATATCACAAATCAAAACAAATAAACTGTT